>NW_026874123.1:0-15640 GCF_032173495.1 Musca vetustissima | reverse complement strand
TCATCCAATGTGGTGGTAAGTTTATTAAAATTGTTATTGTTATTTGATTTGTTTTGTGCCTATTGATACAATAAGGGGGACAAGAAAGATAGAGAAAGAATAATTTGAGTGACAATTGTACTATGAAAGAATATAGGAACGACTGGAATTTGAAACACGCTACGCCGTAATGTCTTTAAATAGCAATTTTTATAGTTTCTTTGAATTCTTATAATCAAAACAAAACATAAAATTGATCGTATTGCAGTTTGATTTTTGTTAAGTTTAGGGGAAGCATGCCCAATCCTCATAAGGAATAATACGTCTAAAATGTTTTAGTAGATTGTAAATATAAAATTATAAGATAAGGCATAAATTAAGAGGAAAACTACTACTGAATTATAATTTAAAATAGTATTAAGGCGTATTATACTTAAAAAATTATTATGTAGATTTTTTTTGTTGAAAATATATGAAGAGAAAATTGAATATGTATCTATAAATTCCATTCTGGAGTTTTCTTTGGAGACGAGTATGCACGAAAGGTAGATAACTTCGACGTCGTTTATGTAAGGGGCTCAATAATGATATTTCACCAAAAGAGCATAGTGATGGGTGGGTTTTGAGGTGATGCACTCCTAACAATACCTTGGAGTTGCATAATTATTTAATGTCAATCAACATGGTAAGCTTTGAAAGGGGTATTTGTTCACTGTTTTTAATGACCATTAATTTTTTTCTTCTCAATTAAAAAAATAGGGAGTCTATATATTATTATTGTTCTGTTAAAAATGAGAATAGGAAGGAAAGGACCTTACCCCCCCAACCGACTGAATAGCTAGCATATAAAGGCTCCCGCAGTCCTTCTCCTGCATATTTTCCAGAAGATAAAAGATCTCTTTTATTTCTTAATCCTGAATATTTTCTAAATATTTTACAAAACTCAATGCGGTTCATTACACAATGCAAAATTTGGCAGACATCACTCTAGACTTAATTCAGTACGTTGTGCCAAATTTCGTGCATATCTAAAGCATTATAGGGACTTTGGTGCACCATTTGTTTTAAATCAGACCAAACTATATATGGGAGCTATATCTAAATCTGAACAGACTTTCTTGGCAGACATCACTTTAGGCTCAATTCAGTACGTTATGCCAAATTTGGTGCAAATCGAAAGATATATAGGAACTTTGATGCACCATTTATATGAAATCGGACGAAACAATATATATGAGCTATATCTAAATCTGGATCGACTTTCTCGAAACTTCGCAGACATCATTCTACTCTTAGTTCAGTACGTTGTGAAAAATTTCGTGCATATCTAAAGCATTATAGGGACTTTGGTGCACCATTTGTTTTAAATCAGACGAAACTATATATGGGAGCTATATCTAAATCTGAAAAGATTTTCTCGAAACTTGGCAGACATCACTCTAGGCTCAATTCAGTACGTTATGCCAAATTTGGTGCAAATCGAAAGATATATAGGAACTTTGGTGCACAATTTACATGAAATCGGAGGAAACTATTTATGGGAGCTCTATCTAAATCTGGACCGATCTTTCGAAACTTGGCAGACATCAAACTGGGCTCAATTCAGTATATTATGCCAAACTTTGGTGCACCATTTACATGAAATCGGACGAAACTATATATGGGAACTATATTTAAATCTAGACCGATTTTCACGAAACTTGACAGACATCACTCTAGGCTCAGTTCAGTACGTTATGCGGAATTTCGTGCACATCGAGAGATATATAGGGTCTTTGGTGCACCATTTACCTTAAATCGGACTAAAATATATATGGGAGCTATATCTAATCTGAACCGATTTTTTTTCCCCAATTTCAATAGGGTTCGTCCTTGGGCCAAACAAATGAGCTGTGCCACATTTCATCCAAATTATAAATGCGACCTGTACTTTGTTTACAATTTAACATCAACAGACGGACGGACATGCATAAATCGACTCAGAAAGTTATTCTATGCATATTCTCAAAAGGCACTATGGGTCTATGTGGTTTCCTTTTGCCTGTTACAAACATATGAAATAAGACATAGTACTCTGTACCACAGTGTGGTGAAGGGTATAAAAACCAAATTATAAAAAAGAATTTGGTTCAAAAACCCCAAAATACGGAAAAGGGGGGGGGGGGGTACGCTTATATGGGGGCTACCCAAAAAAATTGACCTATATTTATAATTTATAGTGGCGAGATTTGCTACCTAATAAGAACTCGAGGTTCTAAATTACAGTCAATTCTGTCGAAAAATACGATCAGAACTCATAAAATACCAAAAATTTGGCGTACCGTTACATTGGGACTACCAGAAAAATTTTACCTATATTCATAATTTTTAGTGGAGTAATTTTGTACCCAATAAGAACCCAATGTACAAAATTTCAGAGAATTCAGTTATAAAACAAGCTCAAGAACCCGAAAATACCGAAAATTGGGGGTACCCTCACATGGGGGCTATCCGAATAATGGACCTTTATTTATAATTTATGTTAGGGAGATTTGTTACCCAATAAGAATTCAAAGTACCAAATTTCAGCGAATTCGGTCGAAAAATGCGATCAAAACCTCCAAAATACCCAAACTTTGATTACTGATGGTAGAAATATTTGGAATGACACTAAAAAT
This sequence comes from Musca vetustissima, assembly GCF_032173495.1. Taxonomy (NCBI): domain Eukaryota; kingdom Metazoa; phylum Arthropoda; class Insecta; order Diptera; family Muscidae; genus Musca; species Musca vetustissima. Next base: position 13,004 of record NW_026874123.1, on the reverse strand, counting down.
TGAAACCAGTGTGGGGAGCTGTATAGTCGTACGGGGCCGACCATATGATACCCTACACAACATCCACGAAAACATTCTCTGGTTCTATATTTTGAGCTTGGGCAATATTTCGCGATATTTACTTGTCCAGATTCCCTTCACCATGGGTTGTATTGTGATGTTCGGCTCTCAATTGCGGCCTATATATATCGACTCGAAAAAAACACAAAATTAAGTTTTCGGTCCACCTCATCCCAATATTATTATTTGATCATCACTTAAAAATACAGAGGTTGTCCTTGACCATACCCAGTTCCTCATGGAAATTTTCAAAGCGATCCGCGCTATATTTTCGCCCTTTAGTGTGGTAATGGGTTACTTTATCATATATGAATACGTAAGCACCTGTAAATATTTAAATGTATCCCCCACATCCCAGTGCATACGAAAATATAATTGGTACCAATTAAAAGGTCAACCACTCCTCTTGGATATACTATCAATTTCTCGGGCCCATTTGACCCGCTAAATATTGACCGATCTTTAACAAAACAGGCATGCTTATTCTTTGGCCAGATTCCCTTCTTCATGTAAAAATTCGTGAAGTTTGAGCCATAATTGCGGACTCTGGAGCGACCAGAAAATCAGACCAATATACATTTTTTGGTCCATTTCATCCCTGATCTTTACTAAAAACAATAGGGGCCTTCATTGACCAGAACCCATCCTACATGCAAAATTTCGTGAAGATTGGTCCATAACTGTGGCCTGTATCGTGTTTACAAATTATAATGGACAGACTGACGGACTCTTGGGTCTGCACAAAGCTATAATACGCTGACAACATAGTTGTGTGGTGTATAAATACCGAAAATCGGTAATCTTCATTATATGGGGGCTATGTCTAAATGTGAACCGAATCTTTGAATATCAATGCACTTGTAGGAAAGGAAGCGACACGAACCACAACTATTTTAGTATGCCGATGGTCATATCTCGACTATTTGAATCGATCTAGCTTTGTGTGCATAATTTGTAATCATAGTACAGGCCGCATAAGGCTCTGACCAAAGATGACATATATAGTTTTTGGTAATGATCGGTTTATAATTTGGAGATGGAATGGAACAAAAAATTACAAATTTTGTCTGTATTTCTGATCGCTTCATATGTAAAAAGGATGATCGGCATATCACTAAATTTTATATGCGAAATTGGGTTTGCAAATGAATAACCATGGCTGTTAACCGGCTAATAAGTAGCTGATCACTTATGGGATGATATAATCGGTATAGTGTATGAAAGTGATATCAAAACTATAGGAACACGTGAAATATATAATGGTGTCTTCATATTATAATATGGTTACCATCGCGAAATTATGCTAACTTGAGATTTAGCTCCGCAGATAATTAAATTTTAGTTGCAGTGGTGTATGGCATCATAGTGTCTATCCGATTTGATATAAGGTCCGTTATGTGTAACGTCATAATAGTCCATGTCAGAGAAGATTATTCTTTGATGAAATATATTTTTCCCACACAATCTACAATTGCTTTTATTTTCGCAGTCACACCCGGGAATTCGAAAATGTTATTGCATTCGACAGTTACATTTAAAAATTCAATACATTAAAATTCCAAATTGTTCTGGTATTTTTCATGATATCTCCACACATATAGACCATAGAAAATGAAAGCAAAGTTTATTTTTTCTATTATGGCTCTGAATAGAATCATTGGATTTGTTTTGTTTTCCTACTCCCTTCCAGCTAATTTTCGCGTTTCTTTTTTTGCATTTCTCTTTATTAACTTGTGATTTATATATATATATTATAATAATGTTTTCAACACATATATATTTATAAAGCATACAAAGCAGCCAGAGACTGCGGCATTGTTATCTCCTGCTATTTTATTGCCTTTACCTTCAATGAATCCTTACTTTCTTCTTCTTGTTATTTTTATTTTTTATACTCCAGTACGGTATGGCCTGTATGAACCTGAGACTGTTATGGCAAGCCAAACAACCACCTGCTGCTTTCAATGTAATTATTTTTTTAACATAACTGATATAGGGGAGGCACAATAACCTCCACCCCTAACTTTTTTTAAAATGCTTTGCAAAAAAGAATATGCCAAAATATCATATAACGGTCTTCATTCCGTGTACCCCCCACATGCGGTTCAGGCAGGTAAGATCCAAGAAACTGATATGGTTTTGCCACTAAAAAAATCAAAGAAAAGGAAAGTGGAAGCGCTTTGATAAATGGTTGTTAGTAAAATGTTTGATGGGGTTTCCAGTTTTTTATTTACTTTCAACGCCACCACTGCCGCTCTATAAAGCTCCGGTCTAATAATGTTCCTGCTTTGTTGGTGGATGATGAGAGATGAGAGCGGTGGGGTGGGTCTTTAAGTAGCTGGTGAATATTTTATATAGTATATCTTGTTCGTTCTTTATGGGGGGTTGTTAACTTGTTTTCTTTTTTTCAGTAGAGTTTTTTTTATTAACTTTAGGCATAGCACATGATGCAATAAAAATTTTCTTCTTTTTGAATTATGATTTGTAAAGCTAGCCATGATTTAAATCTTTAATAAATTATTTAGTGTACCAAAAGTTGATAAATATTTTCGAACGGAGTATGAGTTAGAAGTTGCAAATGACTTTTTGTTGTTAGGGAAATTTTTGGTTTATGTTTATTACGATTTATTACAGTCATCATGAAATAATAAACCTAAGCCTAGTTAATGTAATAATTGCTGAAAGGGAGGACAAAATAGTAAATTATTACTTACCTAAAGAAATTGGAGAAAACGGGTTCAGATATTTAGATATAGCTTTCATATATATTTACATACGATTTTATGTAAAGGGAGCACCAAACTCCAAAGTTGTGTCCGATTGACACAAAATTTTTCATAAGGTCCTGATTGACGTATGTAAAGTTTTGTTGAAATCGTCCGATTTTATGTAAATGGTGTTCATATACAAGAAATTTTGGCAGCGAGTATAAAAAATAGTCTAGAATGTTTGTGTTAAGGTTTATTGAATTCAGTTTTTATTTAGATTTAGCTGTCACATATACGGTTTTATTTAAATGGTGGTTCAGTTTAAATCGGCTCAGATTTAGATATAGCTTCCATATAGTTTTTTGGTCGATTATGTGCAAACGGAGCAAGGAGGTGGATATGTCTGTTCGCCTTACATAAAGTATATCGTAGCGTATTGGATTCGGCTCAGGTTCAAATATAGCTTCCGTATTTATCTCCATCCGATCTTATATAGATAACAAGATACCAAATGGTGGATGTACAAATACCAAATGATGAATGTGCAAATAAGTCCAGATTTACATATAGCTCCCATACATAATTACCTTCGATTTATGGTACCCTAAAGAACTCAACTCTCTAAGATTGACTTTAAATTTTTATAGATTTCAGAGTGTTTTAAATTAGTTGAAATATCTATGTAGTTTACATTTTTAATTTCACCCGATTCCATTTCAAATGTCCTCCAAAGATGCTTCGTCTGTTCTATCTACAGGATATCGTGCATATGAGCATCCCTTGTATGTACCCAAAGTGGTTAAGGGTATCATATAGTCGGCCCCGTCTGACTTTTGAAATTTCCTTACTTATTTAATATTAACCAGTAAGGAAAGTAGTAAAGTCGAACTGGGCCAACTATATGATACCCTTAACCACTGTGGGTACATACAAGGGATGCTCATATGTACGATATCCTGTAGATAGAACAGACGAGGCATCTTTGGAGGACCACATCGGGTATATTGTACAATTTCATGTCAATGTTCCCTCGAAGGAAAAAACTCATTTCTTTCTGCAACTTATGATAAATTTAATTTCATTCGGGCAGATTTAGAGTCGCCTGCGTACCATAGGACAATTTTTTGGAAAACGATTTATAGCAAAATTGATACACATTAGTCGGTACGCCGCACTGTTAAAAATTTAATTTAAATCAGACACCTGTTCGAAATACATATGGAAGGTATGACTGCATCTGCACCAATTTCACCAAAACGCAATAACTTCATTTGAGTCTTAATTTGATACGTTGTGCAAAATTTCGTGTACATCGGACAAACATTAGGAATTTGCGTGCACCGTTTATGTAAAATCGGACGAATATATATGTATATGTGGGAGCTATATCGAAGTCTGAACGTTTTTACCGAAATTTACCACACATCACTCCAGACTTCGTTCAGTACCTATGCCTAATTTCGTACATATCTGTGGATATAAAAGACTTTGGTTCACCATTTACATAAAATCGGACGAAAATATATATGGGAGCTATATCTAAATCCGAAGCGATTTTCGCAAAACTTACCACACATCACTCTAGATTTAATTTAGTACGTTATGCCAAATTTTATAGGGACTTTGGTGCACCAAAATATACGGAAGTATATCGAAATCTGAACCGATTTTCCCGCAACTTACCACTCATCATTCTAGACTCAATTCATTGCGCTATGGATAATTTCGTTCAAATCGAAGGTATTTAAAGGACGTGGATTCACTATTTACCTTAAATCGGACAAACATATATATAGGAGCTATACCTAAATCTGAATCTATTTTCACAAAATTTAACACACATCGTTCCAAACTTAATTCAGTACGCTATGACAAATTTCGTGTAAATCGAAATACATATAGGCACTTTGGTGCACACACATCACTCTAGACGCATCACTTTACTACGCTTTACCAAATTTCGTGCAAATCGAACGATATATAGGTAATTTGGTGCAATATTTACCTTAAAAATATATATGGGAGCTATATCTAAATCTGTCCAGATTTTTTCCAAATTCAATAGGGTTGGTCCTTGGGCCAAATAAATGAGCTGTGCCAAATTGCATCCAATTTGAATCAAAAATGCGATCTTTACTTTACAGACATGGACAAACAGACAGACATGCATAAATCGACGTAGAAAGTGATTCTATGCATATTCTCAAATGGAACCACATGTCTATCTCGTTTCCTTTTGCCTGTTTGAAACATATGCACAAGGACATAATACCCTGTACCACAGTGTGGTGAAGGGTATACATATTGCAAAAGGTGTTAAGATCTGACCTATGTTTAGGCGTAGCTCCCGTATAAGTTTGACTCCCAATGTTCGGTATTTCCGAGTTGTTGTTTCAACCGAATTGGCTGTAATTTGGGATTTGAATGCATAGTGGAGTTCCCTTCCAAAAATGGCTAGTATTGACCGACGTTTTGGAGTCGCCATTATATAAGGTACCCCAAATATTCGGTATTTGGGGATTTTGGGAACGTTTTCCAGCCGGATTGGCTATAATTTTATATTTTGAGGGTATATATAACCTCCCTATTAAACAGTAATACTATTGACCCAAGTTTCGCAGTATTAAATTAAGTTTCGGGGTAGCTATCATATAATCGTTATTTTGGGGTCCTTAGGCACGTTTTGTTAATACATATCTATTTTGGATTCTCTTAGGATTTCTAAACTCACAACCACAACTGATCTATATCCCCCACATAACAGTAACCCAATATTCGGTCTCTTGAGGATTACAGACATATTTTTTTCTCCTGGAACATACTATGGGGTTTAGGTATTTTGAATGTCCACGTCATGATGGAGAGTATAAAAAGATCGAAGATTGATACGTTGGCCTACAACTTCCTCAGTCTAGTCGATCATGGATGCTGATTGGCATGGAGTGCAATGCTGTCAAGTACGGCACTTATTATGGAATGCATGTACATTAAGGATTATTTTTGGTAAGTGTCTTTGCTACTGGCGACATTAACTATGTAGAGGGGCTAACTAGAAATTGAAAGCTGCAGTTGAGAAGACAACTTCCTCCCTGTTGCGGGTTTTTTTATTGTTTTCATCTCTGTTGAGCTTCCGAGTCTTGATATATTAAAAACCAGTGAGCGGAGCAGTATAGTCTACAACCATAGGATACCCTACAAAACTACCATCGAACTGTAATTTTCCGCTGATATATATTCCGTGCCTGAGCGTTATTTCGGGATGTTTGCACCTTATTAATCGATTAGAGGTCAAGAGCTCCTCCTTTTTACACAGTGGTTCACTGTGTAAAATTTGTGATGTTCGGCATACAGTAGTGACCTCTAGATCGACCAGGAACCCATACAGCAAATGTTTTTGGTCCATTCCATTGAAAGCTGCCGTTGAGAAGACAACATCCTTCCTGTTGTGGGTCTTTTATTGTTTTCATCTCTGTTGAGCTTCCGAGTCTTAATTTATTAAAAACCAGTGAGCGGAGCAGTATAGTCTACCACCATAGGATACCCTACACAACTACCATCGAACTGTAATTTTCCGCGGATCTATATTCCGTGACTGGGCGATATTTCCCGGTGTTTGCACCTTATGAATCGATTAGAGGTCAAGAGCTCCTTCTTCTTACCCTGGTATATTTTACGAATCAAATTTACGCGGAGCAAATATTTGCGATTTAAAGTTGCTATTAAACACAACATACTGGTTCACTTGACCCTAAGTAAATAGTTGACCAGATAATTTCCCTGTGTAAAATTTTTGATGTTCGGCGTACAGTAGTGACCTCTAGAGCGACCAGGAACAAATACAGCAAATGTTTTTGGTCCATCCCATCTTCTAAATATCATCTGATCATCACCGAAGTTTGTAGGTGTCGTCCTTGAAAATAACCGGAACCTCATCTATAATTTCATAACGATCCGCGTGACATTTTCGCCTTCTAGTATGGCAACGGTAATAATAACCAAAGAAAATACGTTGACATCTGCAATTATCTTAGTATAACTCCCACATCCGAGTACATACAACAATATAATTGGTATCAATTTAAAGGTCAACCACTTCTCTTCGATCAACTATCAACTTCTAGGGTCTATGTTCGGGAGTAAATATATAAAAGCGTCAAGTTCGGCCGGGCCGAATTTTGGATACCCTCCACCATAGGAATACGTACAGTTACGTGAAATGAAAATATGGGGAACATACCAAAAAGTGGACCTATAATGACAACTCTACCAATCGCTTGTTGCATACCATACAAATTTTAGCAATTGGTTTGGAATTTTGACCTATATTATGAACGAATGTTAGGGTGAAACATTTGAATAAAATCCTGCAACTTTGAGAACAATGTTATATGAGGTATACCTAAAGCGGGACCAATATTGACAACATTGTGTAGGAATTAGCGAATATTTGGCGTTTTTATAATATGAAGGGTTATGCCTAATTAAGGACCGATATAGATCAATTTCGAAGCTAATACTAATACTCTTCTACTATTCTTCACAGTTGCTACGTATTTGTGCATATGTTTGCTACAGGCAAAAGGAAACGAGATAGACACATATTATCTCTTTCTGAGTCGATTTTTGCATGTCCGCCATATGTCTGCCCATGTTAAATCATTACCAAAGTACAGGTCGCATTTATGATCCAAATTGGATATATTTGGCATAGCTCATTTATTACGCCTTAGGACGAACCCAATTGAAAATGGGGGGGAGTTTTAGATATAGTTCCCATATAGTTTCGTCCGATTTTAGGTAAATAGTGCACCAAAGACCCAAATTTAAGCCGACTGGTTTTATATAGGGACTATGGCCTAAAGCGGACCGATATCCGCAAAGGAAGAATGATTATAACAGATGAATAAATCGAATAAATCATCTTACAATTCCATACTATGTATGGTATAAACGGACAATTTCGAGTAAAGGATGGGGTTACCTCCATAGTATGGGGGATACTATGGTGGAATACGGATATATGGAGGTAACCCCAAAAACCGGAACAAATCAGTTAATTACCCTTAACTTAACTGTGGGGGGTACCCGAAATAATGGACCTATATATATACAGTATTGTTCGAAACCTAAGCAACTTTTTCTTAGTAAGTAATAATGGTATTATATTATCTTGTTAAATTAATTATGAAAAGTACTTATTTTATTACTTATTGCATTATACAGTCGACTCCGCTTTACTGAAACGGAAAAAAAATTTGGATTTTTGAACTTAAAATAATTTCAGTTATCCGAACTCATCAATAATCTCTATTGTATGTATTTCGTTGCAAGTTCATAAGTTTTACAGTTCATAATAAAATTCCCATAAGCAGTGAACGTGTGATTTTAAGAACCAAAATATCGGCCGATTTTAATTCTTTTTAACATCTGGCTAAGCTGTAATACCCAAACTGAGGTTGTAAATGAGTATAATACTTCCTTGCAAAACTTGTCACAAGACCTCAATCCCATTGAGAACCTTTTCAGCATTTTAAAACGAAGGATTGGAACACGTCGCCTTAAAAACAGACCGGAACTAATGAACTGCTTAAAATCAGAGTGGGAAGCCATACCAAAAACAATTCTAACAAATCTTGTAGAATCAATGGCAAAAAGATGTGCGGCAGTGATAAAAAATAACGGGTATCATACGAAATATTGAAAGTTGCTTAGGTTTCGAACAGTAGCTTTGTGAGTTAATTTTGTTTACATTTCTTTATTTTTTTCCAAAGAAATATAATTTAAATTTGTTGTTATTTTCAGATTATAGACACATAGTATAATAGTAAATAAAATATACATTTTTTATAAATCAATTTAACGATATCATATAAGACCATGACAACGTACTAAGAAAAAGTTGCTTAGGTTTCGAACAATACTGTATATATATATATATATATATAATTTTTTGTAGAGATTTGGTACATATTAAGAACTCAAAATACAAAATTACAGGAAATTCAGTGACAAAATCCGGTCAAAACCCCACCAAACCTAAATATTGGGGGGTACCCTTATATGGGGGTCACCAGAAAAAGTGGACCTATATTTATAATTTTTAGTGGGGGAATTTGGTACCCAATAGAAACTCAATGTACCAAATTTCAGCGAATTTAGTTGAAAAACGCGCTCAAGAACCCCAAAATATCTACAATTTGGGGGTACCCTTATATGGGAGCTTTGCCTAAACGTGGACCGATGTAGCCCATCATCGAACTTGACCTGCCTGCAGACAAAAGACGACTCTGTGCAAAATTTTGGCGATCTTTCTCAATTCGTTTAGACGCTAGAGTGATTACAACAGACGGACAAATTTCAGCGAATTCGGTTGAAAATCGCGCTCAATAACTCCATAATACCAAAAATTGGGTGATACCCTTATATGGGGTCTATCAGAAAATGTGGACCGATGTGTATAATTTTTTGTGTAGGTATTTGGCTCTAAATAAGAACCCAATGTACCAAATGTCAGCGAATTCGGTTAAAAACGCGCTTAAGATTCCCAAATTACCAAAAATTGGGGGTAACCTTATATGGGGGCTATCGGAAAAAATGAACCTATATTTATAATTTTTGATGGGGAGATTTGCTAAATATACCAAATTTCAGCGAATTCGGTTGATCAAGAACCTCAAAATACCGAAAATTAGGGGGTACCCTTATATGGAAGCAATGCCTAAACGTGGACCGATATATCCCATCTTCGAACTTGACCTGCCTGCAGACAAAAGACGACTCAATTCGTTTAGACGCCAGAGTGATTACAGCAGACATTATGATTCATTATACCAAAATTAATTTTCTAATTATGGTGCTAAACTTTATGAGCCACCTTTGAAAACTAATAAAGCTTCTCAAAACTAATAGCACAACTATAGCAAAAAAGCACAATAATATCCAGCAGCTTTCTAGAAATACAATCAACATTTCAATAATTACATTTTAAATGTCAATACTTCAAATATTTTTTTATTCCACTTGTTTTCTGCATTTGTAGTTGTGCTACAATAAAACCAGCATCGACAACCACACAACTATCATTAATAATACATTGTTTCTCTGGCCAAATGAAAATCAACTATAACTTTTGCCAAAATGAAATTCTTTGTTGGCTATGGATAAAGGACATCCCGTCATGCTTCGTCGGTTGCCAGAGAACGGAGATGGCAAAAGTTATGAACTCACCAAGTGGCATTGACAGAATTATGAACTCAATCTCATTGGCTGGGCTGGGCTTGGCTCCACAGGAATAATTAAATGAATGACTTCATATGTCAATATACGATGGCACATTTACATTAAATGTTAATAACATCAAATTTATAAAAATTTTCTTCCTCTTTTTCCTTTTTGGATTGCTGTTTATGCTTTTCGATATCGATTACGATGTTTGTGCAAACAATTGAAGAACTACTTGGCGATATGAGTAAGTACAGGGAAGCAAACGAGGGGGAATAACACATGAAAAGCTCATAAATCTCATGACTCGATAATGGTGAAAGATAAAACAAACAGAAACAACAATAATAACAACTACAGCACAAGGCTAAAAGTTGTAAAATTGTGGATTGTAATAATTGTGTACATGTGTGTATGTATTCATGCATGTGTACGTAATTCTTGTCAAAGGAGTACGAAAGGAAAAATAATTTATTTGAAATTGATTGCAATTTTTCATTACACGAAGTGCTTTATTTTATTTGTTATAAATTGATGGCAAGTGTAAAGTAAAATAAAGGAGGTGGCATTGAAATGTTATCAATATCAGCAGATCAGGGTCAATTTTATCATGTTCCTTACTGCTGGCATTCGGTAATATAGCTGAATGCTCGGGTATAGCAGAATGTTCGGATCCTCGGGGAATTTTGAAAACCCCAACACATAGGAGGATCCATTTGATTTTAGGATCCTTGTGGAATAGGAACAGAGAATTTTTATGAAAATTAATAGCGGCTTATACTTTTGTGTAGTTATTTTAATCTTAATCTGGTTCTGCTTCTAACTCCAAGTTCAACCTGTAAGGAAAGTAGTAATGTCGGACGGGGGCGACTATATGATACCCTTCACCACTATGGGTATATTAAAAAGATGCATCATAACAGAAGGGCCATTAAAATGAAATCGGATGAAAATAGTTATGGTAATGGTCACAGGTTAGGTAAGACAAATTTATGCACGTTTTGTTTCTAATGGACATATTTTGGGTCCTTGGGTCCTACTTAAAATCGGACGACTTTATATGGGAGCTATATCTAAATCTGGACGGATTCCAATAAAACTTGACACACGTTTGCTTATACTATTATATATACGTTGTGCAAAATTGTGTGATAATCGGCATAAACTTGGGTCTTAATATTGAACAATTTTCAGGAAACTTTACACACTTCATTTTAGACTCAATTCAGTACGCCATGCCAAATTAAAATTAAATCGGGCAAAAGTATATGGGAGCAATATCTAAATCTGAAGCGATTTTCACGGAACTTAACACACATCATTCTAGACTCAATTCAGTACGTAATGACAAATTTCGTGCAAATCGGAAGATTTATAGGGACTTTGGTACACCATTTACATTAGATCGGACGAAAATTTATATGCGAGCTATATCTAAATCTGAACCGATTTTCACAACTTCAATAGGGTACGTCCTTGGGCCAAACAAATGAGCTGTGCCAAATTTCATCCAATTCGGATCATAAATGCGACCTGTACTATGTCTACAATTTAACATGGACAGACAGACGGGCGGGCGGACGGTCATGCATAAATCCCTTTTGTACCTTCAGACCTCTCTCCCTCTCTCCAGGTCATGAAGATCCTTCCTGACATATGGGTGGGTGCCTATCCAAAAAGTGATGATTTAGATGGCTACTTCTATAAAACCCAAGCAGGTATTGCATCGACAACATCTTGTTGTGTTGACGCACAGGAGGGGTCTTCGTCTCCTCATGTAAGTGGTCTATTGGAGTCATGAGGAGACACCCTGTTGCAGCCCTCAGGCCGACATTCTAGTAGAATTGAAGACTTTTCCATTGCGTTGCACTAACGTTAGCAGACCACAATGGCGCCGCATAGTTTACTACAGAACGGCCTATTGCTGTGTATGTCGTTAACAAGGTTTCTTTGTCAGCTCCTCAAGTGCTGCCGGCTAACGGAGCATCAGAAGGATTGGGCAGTTCTCTGAAGCGACGATTGGTGTAATTTCTGAATTCTTGCCAATTGGCTTGCCCATGGTTAAGGAAAGTATGGCGTTCAGAAGTTATGAAGTCGGGTGGTCTGTTGATGGATATGGTAATTGAGATGTGATCTGACCCCAATGAAATGACGGGTTGCCAAGCCGCATTATTTGTTAGACCTGGAGACACGATGGAAATGTCTTGTGAACTTTGGCAATCGTACGATCCTTCCTTATGACGTTGTATCCATCACAACTCCGAAGACCACGCGTTTTGTTCAGCTTCGTTTTCTGGATCGCCGTGATCATAATACATTGGAGAAAGGTGACATTATAAAGTGTTGTGACAGCAATGTGCAGTGTAAGTGGCTGCGGCACAGAATGCTGCTGCGGATATTTCAGAGGAGTCCGAAGACGATAATGATGACGTGGACTGCAATGATGACGGCTCGCTGGAGACTGCATTGGGGCAGCATGAATCAATGCAGTCCCTTCCGATATACTCCTGTAACCATTCTCCGCATCCATTGCATCTCAGCGACCGCCGTGGGATTGTAAGATCAATGTTGGTATGTTTGCTGTCTTTGCACAGTCCCACATAGTGTTATTGCTACTACCCTTTTCTGGCCCTGTGTTATTTAACTACTGTAGACGTCGATAAATTCTAATAAGCCGAATTTTTTATACTCCCAACTTTGTGGTTTTAATTCGGCTCAGGTTTAGATATAACTTCCGTATATATGTTGGAGCTATTTCATGAAATTGTGCACTAAATACCCAATATATGTTCGATACAGATTAAATAATGGGAAGCCGTAGTTGCTGCAGCATTCCGAACGACGTCTATGAAGTTTGCTTCTAGTCGGTCTATATTTACATATACATCTCATACGCAATTTTGCTCGATTTCATACAAAAGACCCCCAGTCTGTACGATTGACATGGAATTTTTTATCGATTTCAGATAGATTTAAATTGGTGCATATATCTTTGTAGATCGCATTTATAATTAC
>NW_026874122.1:0-16015 GCF_032173495.1 Musca vetustissima | reverse complement strand
TTAGATTCCGTAGATAAAGTAGAGTTGTTGTTCGAAGTTACTTGTTCTGGACGTCCGTCCGAATGAAGAACAGTATGGTGCAATTGTTTGCATATGATGCAACGGAAAGGTGAGGAACAGTGATCAGAGCTATGACCAATTGAAAGGCAATTCCTACAAGCTCTTTTGTTCAGCACAAACTCATTTTTCTCAGGTAATGACAACGCTAAGAACTTAAAGCACTTGGAAAGTGAATGTGGCTTATCACAATAAGCACATTTTGTATTCGATTTAGAAAATTTACCAGTATGAACCGTAGTTTTCTTGACTGGTGAATTATATTTATTAGTTTTGTGTGATTTCTGTCTACTAAAAGATGGAAAATCATCGTGAATGGATTCAAGAGTTCTGAATGTTCGTTCGAGAAATTCGAAAATTTCAGACCGGGTTGGAATCTCAGTCGAAGATTTTAAAGACTTTTCCCAATCTTTCCTTGTGTGAAGGTCTAACTTTTGGGCTATGAGGTGAATCAAAATTGGGTCCCAACTACTTGTATCAATTCCCAAGTTTTGAAGAGATGATAAACACTCCTTTGTGGAGTCAAGCAAAGTTTTTATTGTCCGAAATTCTCCATTTGACTTCTCTATACTAAACAATTTGCTGATTAAGTGACCCACGATCATCCTTTTATTGTGGTACCTACATTCCAATGTTTTCCAAGCGGAATCATAGTTAGCCTCTGTGGCTGAAATTGTTTTTATAAGACTCGCGGCTTCGCCAGCGAGTGTACCTTTCAGATAATAAAATTTCTGAATTTTGTTTAGTGATTCATTGTTGTGGACAAGCGACAAATAAATATCACGGAAGGGTATCCACTCCATGTAATCGCCTGTAAACTTTGGAAGAGAAATTTTTGGGAGCTTTGTATCGACTCCAATTGTGGTATCAGCACGGCCATTGGGTGCAACAAATGTGCTTGAAAAAGGGGAATATGCAACAGAATGTTGTGATAGAGTGTCCATAATTTTCCCTTTAAAAGTAAAATAAATTTCGGAAAATTCGAAGTAGCACTCATCACTTATGTATGGAACATCGCGGCCTTCTATGTCTTCCTCGTGGATCTTTTGCAATATGTCATTATGTTGCCCTTCAAAGTTGTTAAATATATCGTCAACCCGTTGCCCAATTGTATGCAAATAACCAGGGGTTATTTCCGAAATATTTTTGGATAAAAAACGGGTTTGATATTTTAACAACGTTGACAATGAATCTCGTTGCAATTGAATTAATTGATCCATAGAGTTCATTTTTCACAAGTTTTGTTAAAAGATGATACCACAAGTTCACTTGGTTATGCAATGATTCACTAAATTCTGCCACACTGTATTGTACCACAATGAAATTTTTGTTAAAGTTTGACGAGATTTCCCGGGTTTCGGCACCAATTAATGTACGTAAAGTTTCAAAAACAATTTTTCAGAAAAAAAAATATAAAAAAAAATGTTTATATCTTTTCTATCGAAAGGATCAAAAAAAAAGAATTTTATTAAAGCAAAGAATTTCACAAAAAAATGCTATATGTTAAACATATGCCAACAGATCATGTAAAGAAAAAAAGCAACAGTAAATGTTAGATCAGTTTATACTTATCGACAAGTGTCTCTGGTGAATGTTCAAACAGAATAGAAAGAGAATTTAGATTTAAACTACCACGAACCTCTTAGTTCTTCCAAAAAAATTTTACAACTCACTTCAGAATTCCAGTTATTAACATCTCAACCAGAGTACACTTCGGTCTGCATGTACAACATACAGTAAACTTAAATGTATCCATTTATTATTGTTTAATGTTTGACCGCAAACATCGTTGTGTACATGCAGACATCAGTGTAACTGGCACAATGCACTTGCAGTTAAGCCCTACCGACGGCAACAACAACAAACAGCTTAACAAGACATTAAGCTGTGGTTATTAATGTGCTCATACTCATAAAAATAGAATACTGGAATTATTCTGGAGTGTTCACATTTTTGCTGATTCTCTTTCTATTTTATTTGACCATTCTCTCAAATTAACAGAAATGATATGCAAATTTTGTATCTGATTTTAAGAACCGAATGTAAAAAGGAATGAAATGTAAATTTACGCTGGAGAGACAGTGGCTCAAATATGACTTAGAAATGTTAATAATAAAAGTATTTTGTAACATAAAAATGTGAAAGAATTATTAATAACTATTAATACATATAGTAATAATTATTATTATCAGTTGGTGGAAGAACATTTTTCGCCAACATGCACTGTGAGGCTGGAGCACAAGACGGGGAAGGCCACCCTGCTCTCCTCAGTCTATATGCCCTTTGAGGAGAGGGATCCACCAGGCACATGTGTACGGAAGATGCTCGATGAAATGACGAGCACCTGCAATGTTATCTTGGGATGCGACGCAAATGCTCACCATTTTCAATGGGGTAGCAAGGACACAAACATACGAGGTGAGTCCGTTTTTGATTTCATTTTATCCTATGATTTACGTATATGTAATAGGGGTAGTGGCCCGACTTTTAAAGTTAGGGGTATAGAGGAGGTCATCGACTTAATCCTCTCAAATCTAGACGGCTCCGTCATCAGGAATTGGAGGGTATCTGATGAATGTTCCTTCTCGGATCATTTAAAGATTCTCTTCGAGTACTCTTTTGACGGAGACAGACAACAGCCTTATCGGAATCCAAGGAGAACAAACTGGGAGAAATTCACGGGGCTAACGAACTCCCAGCTGACTCTTAACACAAACTTAGGAACTGCTCAACGGGCCGTGAAAAATCTAACGGACGTTCTCCTATGCTGCCATAAGGAATCCTGTCCGCTCACACATCCTGGGAAGAAATCTCGGCCAGTGTGGTGGAACAAGGAACTTGGTGAGCTCAGGAAAGCGACCAGACGACTGTATAACAGGGCGCATAAGTCTAAACTCGACGCTGATTGGAACTCCTACAGAGTTAGTTTCAATAAATACAAGAGTGAGATAAAACGCGCGAAGAAAAAGTCATGGGTAAATTTCTGTGAGTCGATAGAAGGGATCAACGACGCTGCTAGGTTTCGAAAACTACTATCCAAGGACCCGAAGTCCATCGGTAGTATTAAGAAGCAAGATGGAGCGTGGACGGACTCAGGTTCTGAGACTCTTAATCTCCTAGCTGAGACTCATTTCCCGGGTTGCAAAGACATGGGTACCATCGACGGTGATCGTGATGACACTCGGCCTTTTGCCACCCCGGATCTGGATCTCATTAGCAGGGTGGTTAACAGAAATAAGATACGATGGGCGGTCAACACATTTAAGCCGTATAAATCGCCAGGACCGGATGGTATTCTTCCGGCGATGCTTCAATATGCCTCGCCAAGTATTTATCTGATCCTTGAGAAGATCTATACTGCGTATCTGACTCTCTCGTGTGTTCCGGATCTATGGAACGAGGTAAAGGTCACTTATATTCCAAAAGCAGGGAAACCAAGCCACTCTGCACCAAAAGACTATAGACCCATTAGCCTATCATCCTTTCTCCTCAAGACCCTCGAAAGTCTGATCGACCTGGAGATAAGGAGTCGTATAGACACCACTTCTCTCAGCAACTCACAACACGCATACATAAAGGGCAAGTCTGTGGAATCTGCACTGCACGAAGTGGTGGGATATATTGAGAGGAACATGGAAAACTCAAATTTTACGCTGGCTGCCTTCTTAGATATAGAGGGAGCCTTTAACAACGTTAAACATGAATCCATAAACCACTCACTTAGGGAAGTCGGCATTCCTGATACTCTGACATATTGGATAAATAAAATGCTTAACAGCAGAATTATAAATTCAAGTGTGGGGGATACAAAAATCAGGAAAACAGTAACTAGAGGCACACCTCAAGGAGGGGTGCTTTCGCCGTTACTATGGCTGCTGGTAATTAATATCATTTTGAGGGAATTGGACGGGGAAGGTATCAAAGTTGTAGCTTACGCGGACGACGTGGTGATATTGATTTCCGGAAAATTTCCGTCTACAATCTCTGAGCTTATGCAAAGGGCCTTACTGACGCTGTCACGCTGGGCCAAGGCAAATGGTCTTGGTGTAAATCCAACGAAGACGGAACTGGTAATGTTTACTAGGAAGCGTAAGCTCGGCGTTTTTGTTCCACCAACATTGGATGGGGTGCAACTTCACCTATCTCCCGAAGCAAAGTACCTCGGCACAATCCTGGACTGTCAACTACGATGGAAAAGGAACGTTGAGGAGCGGGCGAAGAGAGGAATGATTGCACTCTATGCATGCAAGAACTCTATTGGGAAAAGCTGGGGGCTTAAACCATCGACTATACACTGGTTGTATAACACTGTGGTGAAGCCCATCTTGTCCTATGGCTCTCTTGTTTGGTGGAACTGTCTGAGCCTCAAGTCGACATCTAGTAAATTAGACAAGGTACAAAGAACCGCCGCAATTTTAGTTACAGGAGCCAGAAGGAGTACGCCACAAGCAGCTCTGAACGCAATGCTGTACTTCAAGCCTTTGGGCCTAAGCATTAAGTGTCAGGCTGCGCGTAGCGCCCTAAGGCTACACGAACAAAAACTCTGGCGGAACTGTACCTTTGGGCATAGTAGTGTTCTAAATGAACCAGGTATAGCATTGGACCAACGCGCTAAACTAAGCGACTATATATCACCAATCCTTAGATTTGACGATGTAGATGTCGTTATCCCTAGTAGAGACGACTGGAAAAGAAGTAACCCTCCTCTGGACAGTCTGGCCTTCTATACAGACGGATCCAAGATGGAAGAAGGTACTGGGGCAGGCGTCTACTGTGAAAGGTTATTCCTTGAGTTGACCTACAAGCTGAATAGTAATTGTAGTGTTTTCCAAGCTGAAATCTTCGCGATCTGGAAGGCAGCGGAATTGATAAAAAACCTGGATGCTGAGGTCGTTGAACCGGTGACTATCTTTGTGGATAGTCAAGCGGCTCTTAAAGCCATCAAATCTTGCCACATCAAATCCGAAGCCGTCCTCAAGTGTAGAACAGCTCTGGAAGAACTAAACCATAGCTATCGGTTGTGTTGGGTACCAGGACATTGTGACATCTTGGGTAATGAAAGAGCGGACGAACTAGCTAGACGAGGATCTCAATCCACCGATCTAGAAACTGATGACTCACTTAAACCACCCATATGTCTTTTCTATAGGATCTTTGAGGCATTCTTTGACGAAACAGCCCGCGAACTTTGGCACAACGAACCTAGGTGCAACGTGTCAAGATCAATCTGGCCGACTCTGTCTACCAAAAGAACGCACTCACTATTGAACCTGAACAAAGCTGAAATTAGAGTGATGACGGGAATCATCACTGGTCACTGCAACATCAGGGCCCTTACTAGTAAATGGGATCTTGACGCAACTGATTACTGTAGACTCTGTGTTGTTGTCTCTCCCCTACAGATCTGTCTTCTTGATCTCTTCTCTTCACTGTATCTTTTCTTGTGGATGATCACAACGGACCTAACCGGTCTCAGAGTGTTGCAGTCACACATGTGACTGCACATCCCCAAACCTAACCTTTGTGTTCCCACCAGTGGAATACTAACATTTTTTGTGTTCCGACCAGTGGAACACAATGATTTTTAATGTACACCGGTACACTACGGTTTTTAGTGTACCGCTGTCGGTACACTACGATTTTTTGTGCTCCGAAACAGTAACGCTGAAGATATTTTTAGTGTTTGTGTACCGGTACAGTAAGTTATTTTAGTGTAGCTATTCACCTTGGTACGGTACAGAACACTATGGAACGGTACCATAATGTTTAACCTCTACCACTGTTTAACCTCTTCCACGCCCTCTGGACGGCAAAAAATCGCTATATTTGGAAATGTGGGCATATGTGTGAGGTTGAACACCTATCTCGTCGAATTAGCAGCCTTCTTTAAAGCGAGGAATATGAAAATATCCGCCACGAAGTCCTCAGCCACATTATTCACCACATGGACAGCGGAGATGAGAATGCCGTTGAATGTGCAGGTTTAGGGGCATACAATTCCGACCACCAACTACCCCAAAATACTCGCGGTCACAGTATGTTCAAATCGTCCGCGCAAACCACAGCTATTTGCGAGGAACAAGTTCCTCGCTCGCCGGCCGTACTTGGGACACAGATAAAGAAACCTTGTTTACCTCTTACAAAGCGATAAGTCGGTCTGTGGCAAGCTATGCGGTTCCAGCGTGATCTGCGAACTCTAGTGATACGCAATTGAGAAGTATTCAGAACTGGTAATGTTTACTAGGAAGCGTAAGCTCGGCGTTTTTGTTCCACCAACATTGGATGGGGTGCAACTTCACCTATCTCCCGAAGCAAAGTACCTCGGCACAATCCTGGACTGTCAACTACGATGGAAAAGGAACGTTGAGGAGCGGGCGAAGAGAGGAATGATTGCACTCTATGCATGCAAGAACTCTATTGGGAAAAGCTGGGGGCTTAAACCATCGACTATACACTGGTTGTATAACACTGTGGTGAAGCCCATCTTGTCCTATGGCTCTCTTGTTTGGTGGAACTGTCTGAGCCTCAAGTCGACATCTAGTAAATTAGACAAGGTACAAAGAACCGCCGCAATTTTAGTTACAGGAGCCAGAAGGAGTACGCCACAAGCAGCTCTGAACGCAATGCTGTACTTCAAGCCTTTGGGCCTAAGCATTAAGTGTCAGGCTGCGCGTAGCGCCCTAAGGCTACACGAACAAAAACTCTGGCGGAACTGTACCTTTGGGCATAGTAGTGTTCTAAATGAACCAGGTATAGCATTGGACCAACGCGCTAAACTAAGCGACTATATATCACCAATCCTTAGATTTGACGATGTAGATGTCGTTATCCCTAGTAGAGACGACTGGAAAAGAAGTAACCCTCCTCTGGACAGTCTGGCCTTCTATACAGACGGATCCAAGATGGAAGAAGGTACTGGGGCAGGCGTCTACTGTGAAAGGTTATTCCTTGAGTTGACCTACAAGCTGAATAGTAATTGTAGTGTTTTCCAAGCTGAAATCTTCGCGATCTGGAAGGCAGCGGAATTGATAAAAAACCTGGATGCTGAGGTCGTTGAACCGGTGACTATCTTTGTGGATAGTCAAGCGGCTCTTAAAGCCATCAAATCTTGCCACATCAAATCCGAAGCCGTCCTCAAGTGTAGAACAGCTCTGGAAGAACTAAACCATAGCTATCGGTTGTGTTGGGTACCAGGACATTGTGACATCTTGGGTAATGAAAGAGCGGACGAACTAGCTAGACGAGGATCTCAATCCACCGATCTAGAAACTGATGACTCACTTAAACCACCCATATGTCTTTTCTATAGGATCTTTGAGGCATTCTTTGACGAAACAGCCCGCGAACTTTGGCACAACGAACCTAGGTGCAACGTGTCAAGATCAATCTGGCCGACTCTGTCTACCAAAAGAACGCACTCACTATTGAACCTGAACAAAGCTGAAATTAGAGTGATGACGGGAATCATCACTGGTCACTGCAACATCAGGGCCCTTACTAGTAAATGGGATCTTGACGCAACTGATTACTGTAGGCTCTGTGTTGTTGTCTCTCCCCTACAGATCTGTCTTCTTGATCTCTTCTCTTCACTGTATCTTTTCTTGTGGATGATCACAACGGACCTAACCGGTCTCAGAGTGTTGCAGTCACACATGTGACTGCACATCCCCAAACCTAACCTTTGTGTTCCCACCAGTGGAATACTAACATTTTTTGTGTTCCGACCAGTGGAACACAATGATTTTTAATGTACACCGGTACACTACGGTTTTTAGTGTACCGCTGTCGGTACACTACGATTTTTTGTGCTCCGAAACAGTAACGCTGAAGATATTTTTAGTGTTTGTGTACCGGTACAGTAAGTTATTTTAGTGTAGCTATTCACCTTGGTACGGTACAGAACACTATGGAACGGTACCATAATGTTTAACCTCTACCACTGTTTAACCTCTTCCACGCCCTCTGGACGGCAAAAAATCGCTATATTTGGAAATGTGGGCATATGTGTGAGGTTGAACACCTATCTCGTCGAATTAGCAGCCTTCTTTAAAGCGAGGAATATGAAAATATCCGCCACGAAGTCCTCAGCCACATTATTCACCACATGGACAGCGGAGATGAGAATGCCGTTGAATGTGCAGGTTTAGGGGCATACAATTCCGACCACCAACTACCCCAAAATACTCGCGGTCACAGTATGTTCAAATCGTCCGCGCAAACCACAGCTATTTGCGAGGAACAAGTTCCTCGCTCGCCGGCCGTACTTGGGACACAGATAAAGAAACCTTGTTTACCTCTTACAAAGCGATAAGTCGGTCTGTGGCAAGCTATGCGGTTCCAGCGTGATCTGCGAACTCTAGTGATACGCAATTGAGAAGTATTCAGAACTGTCAGAACGCCGCCCTGAGGACTGCGACAGGGTGCCTCCTCATGACACCAGTGGACCATCTTCGTGAGGAGACGAAGATCCTTCCCTTACGTCAGCACAGCAATATGCTTTCGTTACAGTACCTGCCTGTGTGCTTCAGGGACAATCATCCCAACCATCATATGATGGATAGGATTCCCCCACCCAGGCGTATCAGGAAGGATCTGCATGATCTAGATAGAGAGTTTCAAAGATCAAGTTCCTATCTGAACAGCGTTCATACTGATGCAGTAGCCGCAGCGCTGAACGGATACAGATTGAATGCCGTCTGCCGAAGACAGAACCAAATGGAATTTAAACTGGAAAAATATACAACAACTAACACCTTTTTCTTATTTTAAAATAATTCAATACTTGATTTTTTGTTTACAAAATTATACTATTTATTATATAAAACAAAAAATAAATAAACATTTATTAATTTAGTGAATATATTATAATTAAATTAAAATATTTATTATACTAATAAGCTCCATGTTCTTGCCATAGTCCTAAATTTAATTGAGGTAGAGAATTACAATTCACCAGTTCGTTTCTAAATATATTAAAAAGGAAATAATTTTTTTTTTTTGAGTTTTGCCTGTAATGACGATAATTATTTCAATAATTTTTAAGTCAGTTTTTCTCTTTCGAGTCGAGTTTTGCAATGACAAGACAAGTCAGGGAAAGAACATACGCATTTATCTCAACTCGAAAGTGAAAAAATGGCTTAAAAATTTTGATATATGTATATATATATATATATATATTATACTCACTCTTCATTCGGATGTAGAAAAACATTGGATTGTACATGCCTTAAGCTGACACTATTAGCACATATTAAACTGGCCAAGCTTACTTTGCGAATCTCTGCCAATTGTTCTAAGAAAGTGAATTAAAAATTGATATCAGGTATATTTATGTAAATTGATACATAGTTATATACAACTAATAATATTATTTATACTAATGTTTTACAGGAATACAATTGCAAATCATAATAAATCTAATGAGTGGTTCCATAGCTCCATATGAACTAACTTAACCAAATAATTCACTTGATTAGAAACTTAAATTATCTATAAAACTTATCTAGAATAAAAGCTTAATATTAATCACATAAATCCAAACATACCTTTTGTAAAACCAGCATGTGGTTCAAAATGTTCGAAAAAGAAACGATCCGATTTTCGTAAGTTGGCAAATTGTCTGCCTAATATACACTGGAATGTTGGGCCAAAAATACCTTCTGTCGTATGTCTTTCCAAAGAACCACCAGTATTTAACTCCACATCATTAGGTGAGGTATAGAATTTTCGCAATAATTCTATTTTCTAAGAAAAAATCAAATAATGTTCATCTGATATTTCAACATTATATTATTACACATACTTCTGGAGCAATTACATCTTCAAAATCTGACCAACCATAGGCTCTTGGTAGACCGCAGGCTTCACGATAATCATTGTAACTAGCTAATCCAAAATCACGGCCACGTTGTATATCGATCGACTTCAAATCGGAACCGTATTCATCAAAAACTTTACGACCGAAAAAGTGTTTTAACTGAAAATAAAGAAATAATAGCTCTGTCAGTTTACTCGATATTTGGTAACAATTGTTACCAAATGTTACTAAATGTTGTCTGTTTACCCAAAAATCCAGTAAAAGAGAGTCAAGTGAGAGAGCAAGTTTGACAGTTGAACAACAACAAACTTACTGGAGTTTACTGAAAGAATTTTATTCAGTAAGATTTTGCAAACTCAGTCATTTTTGGATCAGCTTTTTTATGACCAAACACAAAAATTTTTCAAAACATTTTTTTTTAATTTGCAAAGTTCAATTTGAAGTAAAGTTGTATAAAAATTACAGAAATTGGAAGATAATTCGTAAGTAATGCAAAGTTTCATTAAGTTTGAAACTAATTCCTTATATATTTTTAGGCAAGTTCCAGATAGAGGGCAATGTATTGATGCAGGAAACTTAAATGTTCCCGGGGAACATACCAAATCAACGCAATACTAATAATTGTGTTCGTCCTTTGTTTGTTGTTTATTTTGGCGCAAATCAAATGTTTTCTTGAATCAGCTGTTTATTTCCTAAATCTTACTAAATGTTGTCTGTTTACTTTTCTCAGTAAAAGAGCAAAAGAGACTAAAAACGGCTTACTCTCTGAACTAGAATTTACTGAATAAATGTTACTGGAAAGGTAACCAGACACTCCTAATATAAGCTTTGTCTGTTAACTCGATATTTGGTAACAATTGTTACCAAATGTTACTAAATGTTGTCTGTTTACACAAAAATCCAGTAAAAGAGAGTCATGTGAGAGAGCAAGTTTGACAGTTGAACAACAACAAAGTTGCTGGAGTTTACTGAAAGAATTTTATTCAACACAAAAATTATTTAAAACATTTTTTTTTTAATTTGCAAAGTTCAATTTGAAGTTAATTACAGAAAATGGAAGAAAATTCGTAAGTAATGCAAAGTTTCATTAAATTAGAAACTAATTCCTTATATATTTTTAGGCATGTTCTAGATAGAGGGCAATGTATTGATGCAGGGAGCTTAAATGTTCCCGGGGAACATACCAGATAAATTTTTCTTTTATTATTCATTTTATTTTTAATATTAAATGCAATACAAATAATTGTGTTCGTCCTTTGTTTACTGTTTATTTTGGCGCAAATCAAATGTTTTCTTGAATCAGCTGTTTATTTGCTAAATCTTACTAAATGTTGTCTGTTTACTTTTTTCAGTATTATCGCAAAAGAGAGTAAGAAAGGCTTACTCTCTGAACTAGAACTTACTGAATAAATGTTACAGGAAAAGTAACCAGACACACTTATAATTTAGTACATAATAGTATTATCTCTCATAATCAGTCTCACTTCTACTGCACTTTTTTGGAAATGAAAAATATCGAGTGAATGTCGAAAAAATAGTGAACGAAAAATCTTAATGTCGGAATCCATAATATAAGGGCAAATAATTTCATCACCATGTATAGATACCCAGATACCAATATGTGTTAAACCAGAGTGGATGAAGGTATACATCTTATTTATAGCTCCTGATCCATAGAATACCTTTAATACCGCTAATAATGACCTACTGTTTAAGGACATTGAAAATATTGTCAAGAATGTGGTTGAAAGTGAGACTATGGAGTTTTGTAATGAGGAAGATTGGAGTAATCATGGAGGTTTCTTACACTCGATGAACATTAAACTTGAAAATTCAACTGTACCCTAAGCCAAAAAAAAAAATGCTATTTCGAGATGTCGTGACAAACTAGGACGGGATGTTGTAATTATTTTCAGCTAGTGGGTCGAAAGAACAGATTGGGACGCTTACAGAGAACAATTCAATAGGTACAAAATTAAAATCAAGAAGGCTAAACGTGAGTCTTGTGTTTGCTATAGCGAGTCAATCGAGGGAGCAAACGAAGCGGCCAGATTTCGTAGAGTAATTAAGCGAAGCGACGGATCGTGGACAAACTCTGGCAGAGGGACCCTTGAACTTCTATCATCAACCCACTTCCCTGGTTGAATAGACCATAACGCCAAAGTGCGGTGTACACATCGGTATACGATTCGATCCACACAGGAGAAGCTAATAGAGAACACTATAAGCTACCCAAAGCTGGCATGGGCAATAAATAGCTTTCAACCGTACAAATTCCCAGGTCGTGATGGCATAATACCGGCCATTCTGCAGCACGCAGATACACGAGTGTTGGTCACTTTACAGAGAATTTGTAGGGCTTGTCTGCTTTTATCGTATATACCTATGAAAAAAGGCAACGGTGACTTTCATCCCGAAGGTTGAGAAGCCGAGTCATACGCTACATAAGGACTATAGACCAATTAGCCTTTCCTCCTTTCTACATAAGACTTTAGGTTACTAGAAATTAGGCACATTATCAACCCTAACAAAATTAGCAAATCCCTGCATGCCTGTATCAAATCGGAGGATACTGCTTTACATGAGGTGGTCGGGCGGAAACCTCCGGTTAAAGATTGGCAGCGTTCTTTGAAATCGAAGTAGCCTTCAACAATGTGCAGCTGGAAGCAGGTATCCCCTCCCTTCTAACAGACTGGATTGATAGAATGCTGAAAGCAGAATTATCAAATTCTAGGGAGGAATACTTACATCAGGGACTATACTCTCATAACGATATTAGCGTAGAGTTTCCTAGTAGTAAATCCTGGGCAAGTGCCTCCTTACCTCCGGACGGTATGTCCATATTTACAGACGGGTCGAAGATGGAGGAAGGTACTGGTGCAATTGTTTACTACAAGGAACTAGCCATCTACAACACACATAAACGATCTTTTCCTGGCAATCACGAAGGCGGATAAGATAGTCAAATAACTTACTGCCAACATTGGACCGGTGACTATATATGTCGATAGTCAGGCTTTATTAACTCAAAAGCGATTCGTGAGTGCTTATACGATAAAGAGTTAAATTATGTTGGATTCCAGGACATAGCAACATAGAAGGGAATGAGATAGCTGTCTCATAGTTAGAGGGAGATAAAAATCATTGCGGGGATCATAATAGGTCTCTGCAGAATTCCAAATGGGACATTAACGGAGTGGATTATTGCTGTCTATGTGAGGATGAGGAAGAGCTGGAAAGAACTGAACATTTACTCTGTAGGTGTCCATCACTCAGTGGCAGAAGACACAGACATTCTTCTTCGGAATAGATCCCAAGCAGATCCTAAGCTTTGTCAAACCTTTGGCATGGCTAAAATATATAATTTCTAAACTGATTTTAAACTTCGTTTATCTCTCTCCCTTCTTTTTCCACTTTCCTTTACTCCTTTCTTTTTAGGTATCCAGGATGAGCACAATGGACAAATATCTCTGACCTATCTAACCTAACCTATCATAATTCAACTTAATATGGAGAATCTTTGGTTGCAATACTCCAAAGAATACATATTTTTAAAACTTTATGTTCCTATGATACTTACCTCCTTGTCAATATTTGGATCTGCACGTTTTTCCAATTGCAGCTGTAAACCTCTTAGTAGTGCATCAAAGTTATTGCCTCTTAACACAAGCGATAGCGAATCCTGATGCATAAAGTAATCACTTAAACGCAGTGTTGTATTGTGTCGGAAATCTGGAGCCACCAATCTAAAAATGCAAATCAATTTAGTGCTACTTTTAAATTTGTATATAGATTTTCTTTTACTTACGAGAACGAACCCGGTACAGTAGTATGAGCATAACGTAGAGCAGCTGCAGCACTTTCAGCATAGGCGACAGGTGTCCATGATTGATCATAATCATTAACATATTCATCTGGTCTAACATTGTGGGTCAAATGATGAGTGTACGTAAAATCAGGACCCAATATTAACGGTAACCAATCATAGTATATAATTTTTTGATACTGGGCTATGTTTATTTTTCTTGCCAATTGAAAAATACTTTCGTCCGAGTAGTGGGGATTTAATTTCTCCAATATAGTAGCTAAACGATTATGTTCCCGCACCAGCAAAGTATGCAGAACTGTTATAGTTGGAGATAACTGATTTCGAATATCCGGAATTCTAAAACATTCATCAACATCTGGTTGACATTCACCACTTGCACTGGATGTAGTTGTTAAATATTGTTGATGGTTATGCCAAATAGTTCGCAATAGACCACCTTGATAATGACGAACCTTAATACTCTGTTCCAGAGAATTGCCATATACTGAGGAAAGATCTATGAATGGAGTTTGCTTACTCAATTTTTCGGCATAACCTAAACTACTTAATGTACAGGGAATGTCCTTGTCGCTGATGACTCGTGCAAAATTTAGGCAGGTTCTACCGGTACCCAGTGTAATGGGTCCGTAAACATTTAGCGGTATGGAGTAACAGAATTTACTATTGGGATTTTCACAGCAGTCATCTGCAATTAATAAATAAAATATAAAATCATCGATTGATTTAAATAAAAAACGGAATTCAATAAACTCACCAACATTCGGTTTCAATTGTTCACTGATATCATGACCCACAAATTGACCGAACTGCATTGTCCATGTGGTTAAGTCATTATCAGGAATTGTTTGATCTCCAAATAATGATAATGACAGCAATCTGGCATTTGGTAAAGCTGCTCCAGTCTGTGATGTACTTGGTGTAGATTGACCATCACCATATTTTGGTTTTAAATACCGACCAAATCTTGAATTGGCCATACCATATCCAGGATAAGCTAAATTATTACATGAACCATCAAATGTACGATATTTTAAGTTACTCGAATCATTGGCACATGATAAGGGTGGTACTGCACATTCAAATCTCACTTCATTATTTTCAAATGAATTGTGTAAGCTGTTGTCGGAATATTTGCCAAACGCTTCTACAACATATCGACTACTGTGACTGTCATCATCTTGTGGATATGCCATTGGCTCCTGAAATTGATGTGTTCGACTTCCAGAACTGATAGCATTTGCGGTCGCATATGCCACCGGGCGCTTGGAGAATGGACTATAAAATTACATGTTCACTCAACATTACTTCCGAAATGTGTACGAAAATTAAGCTACTCACCATTGCAACTGGTAGCTTGATTTAAATACCACCAATAACAAAGAACAGCGTAATAACCAATGATGCATAGTTTCCGCCGCTGCAGCAAATTAGTGTAGACAATTGGTACTACCAAACAATGCATTGTTTTCTTTTATAGAGAAAAGCGATTATCATTGTTCTATTTTCGGGTGCTGAGCTTTCGTAAACAAACAGATATTTGAAATTTACTAACATCACGTTCTTCTTAATTATGCGGAAAAATTGTGATATCTGAGAACATATCACAATTGACGAATGTATGTAAATTTGTGTGTGTGGTTAAGCGCCCTCTTCGTACGGTATATCGGAAATAAAATCAAAGAAGATAATATTGTGATTTTGTGTGCTTGCAACGAATCGTATGCACGCTTCGTCTGGGCTGGATATTTGATTTCGAGAATTCATAAATATTTCTTTTGGGACAAAAACTTTAGATAGTCTTTAAGAAGAGTTGTAAAATTATTGACACATTTATAAGTTTGCGTGGTTTTTGAAATTCTGCATCCAGGTTCTGTTGACCATCTGTTGTCGACCAATAAAGTAGCCCTCAATCGATAGATTGGACGACTGCGAACCCCCTCGCGCAATCTCATCGGCTGTCTCATTCCCTTCTATGTTGCAATGTCCTGGGAACCAACATAATTTAACTACCCGTCTTATATCATGAATAGAATCCTTGCAATTATGAACCGCTTTTGAGTTAATAGTGCACGACTTGAGAACCTTAAGTGCAGCCTGACTATCGACATATGTATATAGTCACCGGTGGGTAGTTTTCGTGATTTCTACCTGAAAAACCCTACAAAGGTCGTTATGTTTATATGAGTTCTAAATGGCTAGAACCTTGCAGTAAACGCCTACACCAGTTCCTTCCTCCATCTTCGACGTGTCTGTAAATATCGACAGACCGGTCAGAAGTAAGGTGTCACTTGCCAAGGTTTCCCTACTAGGAA
>NW_026874121.1:0-15792 GCF_032173495.1 Musca vetustissima | reverse complement strand
TGAACGACCATACGTCTGTCCGTTCGTCTGTCCATACATTCATCCATTTATCCAGCCTACCATTTATTTGTAGCGTCAAATCCAACAGGCCTCCGCCGCCGCCAGCAGCCAAACATCACTCAAATAACCGACCAACTATACCAGAGATAATCAAACACAAGCACAAAATAAGATGTTATCCGCTGAATGGACACATTTGGTCAAATTTCTATGTCTATTTATTCTAACATCAACAGATCTCAGCCCATACATCCTCCAACCTTCGAATTTTCGTATAGTTCAAAATCTTAAATAAACAACCACAACAACAACAAAAACGACAAAATGCGAACAGCAAAACCATCAATCACTAATCCATTCATTGACGCTCTGCGCCTAGCTGAATAGATGGAATCGCTGTTGGTCTGACGATTAGTCAAATGGGTGGATGGCGAAGTGAAGAAAAACATCATCGAAAGTGCCAGTTAAAAGTGTGTATTTTCTGTTTAACGAAGCAAATGGTTTGTTGTTTCAATTTTTTTCATTTTTTGCTTTTTGCAAAAAACACGAGGATTACAATTTTACAATACCGAAACAAATCAATTTCACCCTTTGCCAACTATTTAGCACATGACTGTTAACGAAGATAACAATTCCCTACGGACACATGTTAAAGGATCAAAGGAATTTGGAAATGCTTCTGATGTTCAGACAAGGATTGGTAAATGATGTTTTTAACAACATATGTAATAGTTCCTTCTGCTGAAATTTCTAATGGCAGAGGAAAAAAATCGTAATCTTGGCAATGTTATTTTATGGAGTTTTCTTTAATGTTAATGAATGAGGTACTGTTATGTGTCCGCTAGTTAACAAGCCAAAAAAAAAAAATGTTGTACCTACAAAAAAAATACATAGACTTATTTGGAAGGTAAATAGTTACTCGATGTTATCAGTAATATTGCCAAAGGCACTATGAATTTTTTATTTCATAATCTTTTTAATTATGAAAATACTGAATTTTAATGCACAGTGGTATTATAATGTGACACAAAATTGAGGCCATGATTTCGGGGTGGGAAAGTGCCTTATGGAGGGGATATTAAGAATCAAGAAAGAATAATTCACAATAAGTTAAGTGTTTGAGTTATGGTATGAAGCATTTTTTCATGGGAAGCTAAATGTTTATGCAGAAAAGGCTTTATATCTTTGCTTGTGGCTACTAATTATAATGAAAGCACGCATTTCTAATCTTTCCATTGTAAAAAATTGCGAATGCGTCTTATTTGATCACCTGTTTCTATATGAAGGAGTTGCCAGATCGAAACAAAATTTAACATGTGCTCATAAAAGAGATAAAAGTTTCCAAAATACTCAACTTTGTTATGTTTATACCGTGCTTTTTGTGCTAGGCTAATAACTTTCCGAACTGCCCTCGTAATTAGTGGAGAAACCTAATTATCATAATAATAATATAATTAAAGACAATTCGTTTGTAAAACGTGCTCAGAATCTCCAAAAAGGATTCAATTTTGATAATTCTGGCAGGGGAATTTTCTACCGAATGATAATCCATTATAAGTTTAAAAACTAGGTACCGTGGTATGGGGACTACCCTAAGAAGTGGATCAATATTCATCTTTTTTTCTATCCAGTGAGAAACCCAAAACTATATCTAATAAACAAGTAAGTAAAGTAGTAAAGTAAAACCTGGCAAATCCACCATTGACCAGATTTCCACTCTGCGCCAAATCCTGGAAAAGGCCCACGAAAAACACATCGACACATACCACCTATTTGTCGACTATAAAGCCGCATTCGACAGCCCTATCCGTTAAGAGTGTTTAAAGCCATGTCTACGTTCGGCATTCCTGCAAAATTAATAAGGCTATGCAGGTTAACTTTAAGTGGCACAAGGTCAGTAGTTAAAGACGGGAAGGACCTATCGGATCCCTTCAATACCGAACGAGGATTCAGACAAGGTGACAGTTTGTCTTGTGATCTTTTTAACATCCTGCTGGAAAAGGTTATACGAGACGCAAAGGTGAACAGAAATTGCACTCTGTACACCAAACAACACATGTTACTCGCCTACGCCAAGTGACATCGATATAATGGATCGAACATTGCGAGCGGTAACAGTAAGTAAGTAAAGTAGTAAAGTCGGAGGGGGCCGACTATATGATACCCTTCGCCACTTTAGGTATATTCAACAGATGTATTCTAACTGACGTCGCATTTTCGTAGTACCATTCACATGAAATTGGTTTTACTAAAATATGTGATTTGTATCTAAATAGCTATGCCTGCATTTATACAAAAAACATTGACGTCATTCTGTACTCAATTTTGAATGTTGTGGAAAATTTCGAGTCAATCTGACAAAAATGAGGAGTTTGGGCACCATTTACTTGAAATCGGACGAAAATATTAAATATTAAGCTATACCTATTTAAACCAAATTTGTCACAGGTTAGTTTTTACTAATTTCAGAGTGTTTTGTGCATATCTGCCATATTTTGGGTCCTTGGTGTATCAATTGCTTAAAATCGGAGGATGTGTACAATTTTGTGTCTATCAGCAATATTTAGGTAAAATATACACTTACTTAAAATCGGAGTAATATATATACATAGGAATTATATCTAAATCAGAACCGATTCCAACAAAACTTCTCACGCGTTGGACTACACTAACTTCAGTACGCTGTGCAAAACTTTTGTGCCAATCGACCTAACATTGGGTCTTTGGTGCACCACTAACATAAAATTGGTTGAAACTAAATCTAAATCTGAACTGATTTCAATGAAATTTCCTCAAGTTAGGTTATACAAACTTCAGTAGGTTGTGCAATTTTGTGTCAATCGGTATAACATTGGTTATTTGGTGAACATTCTATTTAAGGGGACCCCTTAATATCAAAAAATTTGTTGATATAATTCGAATCTACACTAATTAAAGAATGTCCCTACAAAATTTCAAAGGAATATCTCAAGAACTCTTGAAGATATAGCCGATTTATTGTGTCACCATCAAGTGACGGCTGAAGGGCTTCTCAAACTTTAAACGCGTTTTTCTCTAAACATTTTTTTGCGAATGGCGGGCACGATAACTCAAAAACGAATAACCCAATCGACTTCAAATTTTTACACGTTTCTCTGTGAGTGTATAGCTATCGTATGAACTAGGATAAAGCCAATCGGTGAAGATCTTCCTCGTTTTTTAACATGGGTTTTGGTAAAAAATCGGCGAATTTTTTGTAAACTATTTTTCTTCCCTTTTAAATCTTCAAATATATATGTGCAAAGTTACAAACCTTAACAAACATTGGTTTTGATTTACCAGTCCATTTAAAATCTTAAAAATAAATAAAATCGAGAATGGGGGGGGGGGTTCCCTTAATACACATCATTCTAGACTTAATTCAAAGTTATATAGAGAATTTGGTACACCATTTACATTAAATAGGACGAAAATATATATGGGAGCTTTACCTAAATCTGAACCGATTTTCAGGAAACTTAGCACGCATCATTCTAGGCCTAATGCAGTGTGCTGTGCGAAATTTCGTGCAAATCGAAAGATATATAAGGACATGGTTCACCATTTACATTAAATCGGACGAAAATATATGTGAGAGCTATATCTAAATCTGAACCGATTTTTCCCTAATGTGCTAATTTCATCTCATTCGGATCATAAAAGCGACCTGTACTTTGTTCACAAGAATACATGGATAGACGGACGGACAGATGGACATGCATAAATCAACTCAGGAAGTGATTCTTTGCATATTCTCCAAAGGAACCATGCGTCTATCACGTTTCCGAGTACCTGTTAGAAACATATGCACAAATACATAATACCTTATTTAAATTGGGAAAAATCGGTTCAGATTTAGATATAGCTCCCATATATATTTTTTCCGATTTTAACTTAATGGTGCACCAAACTCCCAATATTTGCCTGGGTGAGACAAAATGTTGCATAGTGTTTTTTCTCTTCCATAGCTTTCATATATTAACTATGTAGATCACAAATTTAATTTCGCCGAATTCCATTTCAATGGGCCTCCAAAGATGATATGTCTGTTCTATCTAGAGGATATTGTACATATTAGCTTCTCTTGTATGCACCCAATGTGGTGAAGGGTATCATATAGTCGGCCCATCCGACTTTTGAACATTCCCTACTGGTTTTTATCAGGATTAATAAAAAAATACTTAATAAAAAGAAACTATTTTCAAAAATTTCCAGTTTCTTTTGTGCTCCATTTGTATGAAATCAGACGGAGATACTATATTAATCTGAGTCCATTCGAAAATTTTATTCTGTGGTCAATCAGGAAAATTTGGTGTAATTCAATTAAAAGTTGTTTTTTAGGAGTACCATTTACGTGGACCAATTGAAATACAATTGGGGCCTGTTCGTGGTTTACACAAAAACCTATACCACAGTGAGGCTTATTGTAAAAAATGTAAATTACTGGTGCGTGATTAACTTAGGAACACATGCCCTATATTCTATATATCCATTATCTTGATATGAACAATAGGAATGCTTCGGAATGTCCGATTTACACCGAATATGCACCGCTTTGTTGTCATTTTAAAAGTACCTTCATGCCTCCCTCATAGAAGTCCTGTTCTCTATTTGAAAAAACTGTAGTAGTCGATTTTTACAATTCTCCCTAGATTTTATCATTAAAGAAATTTTGCAATGAAAGAAAAATATGATAATCGCTTGGTGTCAAGTCCGGACTATGTCGGATGCACTAAAACTTCCCAACCAAGCTCCCGAAGTTTCTGGCGAGTAGATGTGTGTGGCCTAGCGTTGTCCTGGTGGAACACGACACATCTCGTGTTGGCCAATTCTGCCGTTTCTGGTCAATTGCTATCTTCAAACGGTTCAGTTGTAGATATTAGAGATCAGAATTTAGGTTTGGCCATATAAAAGCAACTCATAATAAATAATCCCCTTCCGGTCCCACTAAATTCATAGCAGAACCTTCCTGACCGTTAGTCCTGGTTTCATCACCGTTTGAGGTGCTTCAGCTCTTTGACCACGATGGTTTTCGCACAGGGTTATCGTATGGGATCCATTTATCATCTCAAGACGCCATCATCCCATTTGGCCAAGGCTTCGCATATGGAAATTTGATCAATCATGTTTTTTTCTGTTAATTGGTGTGGCACTCAAACACCGAGCTTCTGTTTGAATCCAGCTTTGTGAAAATGGTTTAAAACAGTTTTATGGTCGATTTTTTCGACGTTAAGACTGCTAACATGTCGGTCAACTTCGATCATTTCTTCGATTTTATCGACATTTTCGACAACCGGTCTAATGGATTTCTTTTTCCCCGACCTAACATTTATTTGTACACAGGCAACCTTTTCATCAACACTTAGCTTTTTATTCAAAATATCTAAAAACGTTTATAATCTTTTTCACTTATAAAAAATATATTGTTAACTTACATATTATGTTTGTAACATACATATTGTTACAAATACATTTTGTTACACATATTTGCATGCCATGCCAAAATATATTTCCTTATTGCAATTTCTACAATTATCATCCAATCACAATTCCCCATTGGAAAGTTGAACTTTTGCATATTGCAGCAGCAACGGCAGCGTAGAGCTTTGCAAAGTAAAAAGGAAAAATATCGCCTCATCGAATATCTGGGCCAAAGTATAATTCGTCTTATTCTTTCAACGCTCTCCATCCATAAAAATTCAACGTTGGCAAATTGTTGGATGTTTACATAAAAATTTGTTGATAAATGTTAACAATACAATCGTATAAATCTTAAATTTTAATAAACGAGCGCACAGCAACAACGACAACAGCAGCGGCAACATCGTCGACGATGCTGCACAAAAAAGAAAAACAAATAGACAAAAAAATGAAGAAAAAAGAAAACGTTTTGCGCTTTTCCTCAATTTACTGCGAAAGCGAATAACAGCTCGCGCGCACTCACACACACAACTCAAATAAGGAAATGCGTTCATAAATCATGCATAGAGTCATGCATAAGAGATTTACTTTGCTGGCCTGCCTGGTTGTTGCCTTCTGCCTGCCTGGCTGCCACTCATTGTTGCTGTTGCCTGTAATAAAAATAAAAGAAGAATAAAATAGGAAAACGAACCAAAAAATGAAAAAAAAACAAAAACAACACAAATAACAAAACAGCATCACAACAAAACAACAAACAAGAACTAAATCTAGAAATCTTGATTTATGGTTTTTATTGATTTATAAGAATAAATTCTAACCAGTCACAATAAATACAACAACCGATCCACCACGACAAAGAAGTAGTAACCAGCCAGCCATTGGCAATATTACCTACACCACCGATCCATACCACAAACAGACAAAGTAACAAACACTTTGAAATCTGTGGAGAAAACCTTTTGCCTTTTTGCCCGTGTCATACTGGGAATACACACAAACATAAGTTTCTTTTATATTGACATTATAAATGAACCCCATGAAGATATATACCAAAAAAATAATGTTGTACGAGTGTTGCTATTTATATATGAGGGGTCAACCTATAGCAAAACAATTATTTATTATTGAAAGAAAAGGTTGCCTTGTTTTTTTCTAAATACAATTTCCAAAGTAAATTTTTTATGATTATTCGAATGTGGAGAGCAATTCTCGCATAAAACTATGATAAGATATTTAAAATAAGTCAATTGTGGATAAGTCAAAAAATTATAATTTAAACTAGTTAAAACGATGTTAAGTTCGGTCCGGCCGAACCTTTTATATCCTAGGAGAAAACTCATGGCTCCTAGGAGAAAACTCATGTTATGATAGGACCGTGAACATACCGAAAAATACGTAAGAAAAAAATTATTGAAATTGTCAAAATATCTAATGGTGGGACTACCATACCATAGTTTGAAATTTAGCCATCTGTTGTAATCATTCTTCCTTCGGAGGATATCGACATAACAACTAGAACGTCAGGTGTGAAAATGAACTATATCGGCACACATTTATACATAGACCCATATAAAACCACCTGCCGATTTAATATTTAGCATGAAGGAAGGTATTGGAATATGTCTCATATAACTTTGCCCTCTAAATTGCAGTATTTTCAGGATTGTACACACATGTTTCACCGTCATTTAGGAGTTTTGAGATTTAAGGAAAAATTCTCATTAATATTGCTGAAATTTGTATTTGGTGTACATTAAGGTTTACAACAATCGATTAGTAGAATTGTACTCATAGGTCCATTTTTTGGTATGTTCCCTATATTTTCATTTCAAGTATCCGTCAGTATTCTTATGGTGGAGGGTATCCAAAGTTCGACCCGACCGGACTAAACGCTTATTCACTTGTTTATTTTGTTATATATGATGCTACAAAGATCTGATGATTGTGCTGGACATTATAAAACCCAGATTTTTAACTCCCGCAATCAACCATTGACTTGCCCCGATGTATGTTTGATATCATTGTGATGCTGTAACACACAAACAATCAGTATATTTTCCATTGCGTTTTCCAACACATTTGTATAAACAATCCGATCCATTACTTCATAAATCTCACAAATAGATTGAAAACCATAAAAAGAAAAACACTATTATTGATCCTCTTCCATACCTTCCAGTACTCTCGCAATACTGTGAGAGTACTGGGAGGTATATATATGGGAGTTATATCAAAATCTGTACGCATTTTAACAAAACCTTGCACCTGTCTGGCTATACTTTACTTACTTAGCTGGCTTATTACAGAACGGTTGTTCCATAAGCCGAGCTTAAAAAAGATTTCCAAGTGCGCAAGTCCATTAATTTGGAAGACCAGATGTTGTTTTCTACTTGGTCCTTCCATCTAATTCGAGGCCTTCCCCTTCTGCGGGAACCATCAGTAGGCTCATTTTTATATGCCTTTTGAGCTGGGGCATTTTCATTCATCCGCACAACATGGCCAAGCCACCGTAGTCGCTGCAGCTCAATACGACTGACTATGTCGATGTCCGCGTATAAATTGTTAAGCTCGTGGTTTATTCGACGCCGATATTCACCGTCGACGCAGATCGGCCCGTAGATCTTTCGGAGAACTTTCTGTCAAACACCCCAAGAGCTGCGTCATCTGCTTGCGCAAGTACCCATGCTTCTAATCCATATAATAGCACGGGTAGTATCAGCGTCTTGTAAAGTGTGAGTTTGGTCTGGCGGGAGGTGGCCTTGTTTCTAAACTGCTTACTTAGACCATAGTAGCATCTGTTGGCCATCACAATCCTTCTCCGAATTTCAAAACTGATGTCATTCGCTTTTTTATTTGTGGCGGTATCAAGGTATATAAATTCTTTAACTACCTCGAAGCTGTAGTTCTCAAGTTCCATAGTTGGTCAGAGTCTACTGGACCCACAGACCCACTTTGGCAGACTTTTTTTCAATTTGTTCAAAGGTGGCTGTTACCGCTCGCAATGTTCGACCCATTATATCAATGTCATCGGCGTAGGCGAGTAACATGTGTTGTTTGGTGTACAGAGTGCCCGTTTGGCTATACGTTGAGCAAAATTTCGTGTCAATCGGACAAACGTGAGGAATTTGTAGCATCATTAACCTAAAATCGGAATCAGAACTGGAAAGTGACTCTACGCATATTCCCAAAAGGAACCATTCATGGGTCTATTTCGTTTCCTTTTGCCTGTTACAAACATATTCACATAGACATAATACCCTGTACCACAATGTGGTAAAGAGGTACGGTGTTTTTCGTGTGCATTTCGGACGAAGAAATATATGAGAGCTATACCAAAATCTGAGAACTTTTAACAATACCCAAAATACGTCATACTAGGATCAATTCGGTTAATCTCAACTGTCGTTTGAATAAGACAGTTGCAGTGCATTTCGTGTGCATTTTACAGGAAGTCGAACGAAGTTATATTATATATTCGACCTATTCGAGAATCTTATCCAATTTTTTGGGAAATGTGACCCACGCTATTCTAGGCTTAATTCAGTGCGCTATGCAAAATTTAAAATCAGACAAATTAAGATTTTTGATTGCATTAGGTACGTGAAATCGAACGAAAGGATATATGGGAACATATATAAATAGATTTAGGAAGTGATTTTCGATATATCCTCAAAGAAGCTATGAGTTTATCTTGTTTACATTCGCATAGTTTAGTTCAGCAGTATGTACTTAGATTATACTGATTGACCAATAAGCCTTCATCCTACTCATATTAAGCGATTGTGTGTTATCCAAGCCATCATACCAGGCTACGGTTTATCTATAGATATCTCTCACAGATCATACGATTCCATAATGGAAAGTGAGTAAACAGAAAACTTTTTGATTATAAACAGTTTTCATTTAACTTGGGATTAGTGAGAAGAAGAAGTTCTTAATAAGTCGTTATCCCTTTTTTAAAAGGAAAATAATGTCAGATACAATAATACATCTAAATAAAATACAAAGTTATAAACACTTCGAATATCCCATTCCGTTCAACTGTAGCGTACAAAGAATGGCAAATGGAAAAAAACTATGGAAAAGTTAAAACAAAGATGAAATCTTTACTTGCCAATGCCACTTCCTTAAGGCGTGAGTTTAAAAAGGGTTAAATTGTTAAAGCCATAAATTGTTAAATGCATTATCCGTTTGTTTGTCAATACATCAACCCTTTTTTCTTCTTTTAGCACATAAACACCCAAACACAAACACACACACACCCGCACAATGTGTGTGTTTTATGGTGTACTACCTTATTTTTACTCCCACTACTACCATCACCACCATCGTCATCACATTTCCTAGTGTTTTAACCCATCTAACCGTATTACCCTTTTGTTGTTTTATGCCATTTTATCGTCCACGCTTCTGTTGCTGATGCCGATGTTGTTGTTGCCAGTTACCAACCATTAAGGAAAAATGATTTTCTTTACTTTAGAATCTAATAAAATGCTTCTTCCTTTCGTAAGGCTAGTTGTTATTGTTATTGTTTTATGTTTCATTCATTCCTCTTGGAGTTGTTTTTTTTGTGCTGGATATTTTTTCTTCTTCTTGCTCTTAATAATGTCCTCTCATGCCCTGAAGGTGTTCACAAAAGGCAACCAGAATTGTGCATATTTTCTTGGTCATTATTTTCTTGTTGTTTCCCCATCTAAATCCTATTTACATAAAAACAAAATAAAGAAACAACAAGACGGAAAAAAAACGAAAGAATTGTATATAAGTCAAATTGAATAAAATAGTTTATCATTTGAAAAGGATCTTGAAGCATGAACAGACCGGATGTCACAGGAGGTTTGAAGTAAAGTTTCATAAACCCTCGAGTATTTACAGAATACTTTTACATCCTTCATCTCCTTGGTTGATAAAATAAACGAAAAGAAATGAAAAATAAAAAATCCCCGTACAATGAATGACAACTTCTTGGACCACTACTGCATGAATACACACAGCGGATTTTAGACATAAGCCTAGGGCGAGTGTGTGTGTGCCTGGTATTTGCCATTAGAAGTCAAGCATAAAGTCATCGCGAGATTATCACAATGGATGGCAGCCGAATAAAGACATATTCCTTCTACAATAAGCCATATCACTCACATTGTGCGTTTAAGCATTGATTTTGTATAAGATACATTATTGCCTTATGAAAAAAATCAAAACAAATTTCCTCTTATAATGATACATAGTGGTCACAATTAATAAAATTGAGCATGTTGCTTCATAAGAAGGAAATTTTATGATTTTGACGTTGTTGGGGAGGTATCAGAATGAGTGGACCAATGGGTCCCATCTTCGGACTTTATATAGGCTTGGTAAGTATAATAAGTTGTTCAAAGCGTATAGTCCGTTCGCATGATTGATATTATATTATGGGGGAGGTACCAGAAGGAGTGAACAGGTATTCCCCATTTTCGAACTTGAACTAAGTTTAGAAGAAATATTAAGATGTGCAAAATATGGATGATATCAGTTATTCCCTCCGAGAGTTATCGTGCGCACCAGTGGGCAAGACGGACATTTGTAAATCTACTCCAAATTGTCTGAAAAGTATTTGGTCCAAAGAAGCATGAGGTCGAAAACTAATATTTCTAGAAGGCACATTTTCATCATATCAAAGTGTATATGGGAAATTACAAAAATCTTTTAAATTCCTTGTAACTGAGCTTTGCAAGCTTATAACTCGAGAAATATGAACATATTGCATATAATTTAAGGACCCCCCCATTCACGATTTTAATTTTTCAAGATTTTCAAAGGGCTGGTAAATCAATACCAATGCTTGTTAAGGTTTGTAACTTTGCACATATATATAATTGAAGATTTAAAAGAGAAGAAAAACAATTTTGTAATTGTTTTGTTGTTGTTTTTTGTAATTAAAGATAAGTCCTTATTTTTGATGGCGGGCATGATAACTCCTCAATGGAACATCGGAATCCGAAAATTCCAACGGTGTTAGAAAGAATACATGTCTGGCTCTCGTATGAACTAGGATTATTGACTTCGCTCTAAAATTAATAAAATGACCTTTGAAAAAAATATTTTTGGAAAATCGCCGATTTTTGGCCACCGATTGGCTTTATCCTACTTCATACAATAATTATACACTCACAGAGAAACGTGTAAAAATTTGGAATCGATTGGGTTATTAGTTTTTGAGTTATCGTGCCCGCCATTCGCAAAAGATAAAAAACGCGCTTAAAGTTTGAGAAGCCCTTTAGCTGTCATTTGATGTTGACACACTAAATCGGCTATATTTTCAAGAGTTCTAGAGATTTTCACTTGAAATGTTGTAGGGGCATTCTTGAATTAGTGTAGATTTAAATTAAATCAAAAAAAGTTAACCCTGAGAATGGGGGGGGTCCCTTAAATTAATTTCTATAAAATGAAGTGTTCGTGTCAAAATCTTAAAATATTGGTAACTAGCATATACCCGCTATATATGCTCGTTAGCGAATGTGGGAAGTATTTAAAACCCAATACCGACCATTATTGAAATTTAAGAACCATTTAGTACATATGTTCTCTTATAGTACGTTTTCCAAAACTACCTCTATATATCAACCCTACACACCAATTCTTACCGCAACAGAAATCTAACACTACGCTATATTTGGTGTAATCTTTTTACCCTTTTTACTCTTGTAATAATTATTTTGAAAAACAATAACCCAATACCGACAATTAGCTTAATTAGCTTCACCAATCCAAATTAATACACGTTAATATAAATTTCCATAACTACCTACTTTAACAATCATAAGTACGAATTTCCAAAACTTCCTACTTAAACCCAACCCTAGTTAAACCCAACAGTGATCATATACCAAAGTTTCCGGATTCCAACCCTATCGGTTCACTCACAATTCAAATTGTACTAAATTTAGTACACATTAGTACCAATTTCCTAGACTTCCTACATACCCCAATCCTACACCTGCACAGTGGTCCTAAATCCAAATTTCAGGATTCCAACTCTATCGCTTCACTTACAATTCAAATTGTACCAAATTTAGTTCACAGCAGTACGAATTATCAAAACGTCATACTTAACCCAAACCATCACCCCCACGTCGATCCTAAATCCAAATTTCAGGATTCCAACTCTATCGGTTCACTCACAATTCAAATTGTACCAAATTTAGTACATAGTAGCACCAATTTCCAAAACATTCTACATACCCCAATCCTACCCCCACACTAATCCTAAATCCAAATTTCAGGATTCCAACTCTATCGGTTCACTCACAATTCAAATTGTACCAAATTTATTACACAGTAGTACGAATTTCCAAACTTCCCACATACCCCAATCCTACACCCCCACACTGATCCTAAATTAAAGTTTTAGGATTCCCACTCTACCGGTTCACCCATAATTCAATATGTACTAAATTTAGTACATAGTAGTACCAATTTCCAAATCTTCCTGCATACCCCAATCTTACACCTCCCCAGTTTTCCTAAATCAAAATTTCAGGATTTCAACTCGATCTGTTCACCCACAAATCAAATTGTACTAAATTTAGTACATAGTAGTACCAATTTTCAAACCTTCCTACATACCCCAATCCTACACCTCCACAGCGATCCCAATTCAAAATTTCAGGATTCCAACTCTATCGCTTCAGCCACAACTTAAATTGTACAAAATTTAGTACACATTAGCAGAAATTTCTGCATATCTCAATCTTACACCTCAACAATGATCCTGACTCCAAATTTCATGATTCTAGCTCTATTGGTTCGCCTAAAATTCAAATTGTACCAAATTCAGTACCACTTAGTACGAATTTCAAAAACTTCAAACTTAACCCAAAGCAACACCCCCACAGTGCTCCAAAATCAAAATTTCAGGATTCGAACTCTATCGGTTCACCCATAATTCAAATTGTACCAAATTTAGTACACAGTTGTACGAATTTCCAAAACTTAGTACTTAACTCAAACCAACACCCCCACAGTGATCCTAAATCCAAGTTTGAGGATTCCAACTCCATCGGTTCACCCACAATTTAAATTGTACCAAATTTAGTACACATTAGTACAAAATTTTAAAACTTCCTACATTTCTCAATCTTACAACTCAACAATGATCCGTACTCCGAATTTCATGATTCTAGCTCTATTGGTTCACCTAAAATTCAAATTGTACCAAATTTAGTACCATTTAGTACGAATTTCAAAAACTTCCAACTTAACCCAAACCAACACCCCCACAGTGCTCCAAAATCTAAATTTCAGGATTCCAACTGTATCGGTTCACCCGCAATTCAAGTTGTACCAAATTTAGTACACATTAGTACAAAATTTTAAAACTTCCTACATATCTCAATCTTACACCTCGACAGTGATCCTGACTCCAAATTTTATGATTCTAGCTCAATTGGTTCACCTAAAACTCAAATTGTACCAAATTTAGTACCGTTTAGTACCCATTAGTAATAATGTCTTAAACTGAGTCCTGACCCCAATCCTACACCCCTAAAATGATCCTAACTTCAAATTTCATTGTTTCAGCTCATCGGTTCACCCAAATCCAAATTGTACCAATTATAGTACGATTTAGTACTTTTCGTACACATAAGTAACAAATTTCCAAAACTACGTACATATCCCAATCCTATACTCCGACGGCAATGTTACTTTCAATTTTCAGGATTCCAGCTCCATTTGTACCTCCAAATCAAATTTGTACCAAATATAGTACCATAGAGTACTTTTCGTACACATGAGTACACGGTTTCAAAACCATCTCCTTGTATCGACCCTACTTCCCAACCCTAATTCGCATTCCAAATTTCAAGTTTTTAGCTCTATCCGTTCTCATGCTATAATTGTACCAAATTTAGTACATTTTCGTACATTTCGGATAGTTGTAGTTCGAATTTCCAAAGACCCTTTGGTACATCTATCCTACACTCCATCAGTGACCCTCAATCCAAATTTCAGAGTTCTAGCTCTACTGGTTCGCCAAATACAAATGATATCATATTTCGTACTTTTTAGTACTTTTCGTACCCTTCTAGTACGAATTTCCAAAAACCCAGCCTTATCTGTCACATTTGGGCCAAGAGTGACCCTCACCCAAAATTTCAAGATTCTAGCTTCAGCCGTTTCGTCTGGGCGTTGATGAATCGTTAAATCAGTCAGTCAGTCAGCCAGTCAATCACTTTACTCTTTTATTAGTATAGATAAATAATAAGTTGCGTGGAAGCTGTGATGGTGGTAATGTAAAACAAGTGAAAAAGCGTTAAGTTCGGCCGAGCCGAACTTTGGATACCCTCCACCATAGATATACTGATAGGTACTAGAAATCAAAATATAGGGAACATACCAAAAAGTGGACCTATACCGACATTTCTAAAAACGGATTATGTAAACCATAATGTTAACCATAATACAAATTTCAATTTGCTTTTTGGCAGTCGAAAACCTAAAAAATTCGTCATACGGGCAATCCATGCGCGGAACAAATCAGATAACTATTTTAATGTAAATAAAAAAGGGGGTTATATGGGGACTATCCCAAAAAGGGGGCGAATATTAATAATTTTTGGTAGGGAGATTTGTTACAACATACGACTACAAAATACCAAATTGCAGCAAATTCGGTTAAAAAACGCACTCAGAACCCCAAAATACCGAAAATTTGGGGTACCCTTATATGGGGGCTATCTGAAAAAAAGGACCTATATTCATAATTGTTTGT
Source organism: Musca vetustissima (assembly GCF_032173495.1). NCBI lineage: Eukaryota > Metazoa > Arthropoda > Insecta > Diptera > Muscidae > Musca > Musca vetustissima. Next base: position 602 of record NW_026874121.1, on the reverse strand, counting down.
GGAGAGATTTGGCACCTATTAAGAACTCAAAATAGTAAATTACAGTTAAATCGGCGGAAAAATACGATCAAAACCCCCAAAATACTGCAAATTAGGAGGTTATATGGGGGCTATCCGAAAATATGAACCCATATGGGTACTTCCGCATAAAGGTAAACCAAAGTCGTAAAGTAAAGGCAACAAATACAAAGAAAGACCACATTTGTCATTTTTTCTTCTTGTTCTTAGCATAAATACTATTTTAATGACTAAAAATGCAGACACTGCAGAAATAAAAACTGCAAAATCAACAATGTCGCGTGAGTTATGTCGCGTGAGTGACCGAGAAAAATTCTTCACAAATAAAGGATATGCCATATTTTGAAATTTTAAAAGTCCAATTAATGCTTGGTATCTCTTATTCATGTAAAGAATATTAAAAGTTTAAAATATTCACACAATTCGCAGAGTTTTCCCATTTTTAGTACTGATGTCTAAAGTCATGTATATTTGAAGTCGCGTGAGCGACCGCTCTTTTGTGTGACTTAACTCGGGAGCTATATCTAAATCTTGACCCATTTTCACGAAACATGACAAACATCACTCTACGCTCAATTCAGTAC
>NW_026874120.1:0-15801 GCF_032173495.1 Musca vetustissima | reverse complement strand
TAGATGGGCTGAAACGCGGAATCTTTCAGACTCTGATATTTGTTCAAGGTTTAGATAAACAAGTAAAAAAGTGTCAGTCGGTGTTGCCCTAAGGTATACATACCACCAGGCCATGGATTGCGGAGGTCTTCGGAATTACACACAGGTTTTATTATTCGTTTTATATAAGGTTTATATTTTTATCAAATCGGTTTCTGATTTAATGTTGATCCAATCGGTTATTCAATTATCTTCAAATAAAAGTTACAAGTTTATATAATATTGACCCTGATACCACCCACAAAGTACCAGAGAAGAGGGAAAAAGGGCCCCACTTTCGGAATTGACCTAGCCTTCGTAAAGATAATAGGTAGTGCAAAGTTTGGTTTAAATCGGACAATCCGTTCGTCTGATATTGGATTCATAAATATTGACAATTTTGACCATTCGTGGAGAAGGTACCAGAAAGAGTAGACCAATGGGTCCCATCGGACTTGATCTAGACTTGGTAAAGATTATACGTTGCACAAAGTTTGATTAAAATTGGACAGTCCGTTCTCATTTTATTATAAAATTAATTTTTAGAACAATTTTGACCATTTTGGGGGGGAGGTACTAGAAAAACTGGACCGATATTCTCAATCTTTAAACTTTAGTTAAGTGTGCAAAGTTTGGATGAAATCGGTTAATCCCTTCGAGAGTTATTGTGCGCACCAACCGGCCAGACACACGGACGGACGGGCAATTGTAAATTTATTTGTCTGAAACGGATTTGGTCCAAAGAAACATGGGGTCTAAGACCAATATTTCGATGAGGCACACTTTTGACCTATCAAAGTGTATATATCATCATTAGCCATAGGGCTGAAGGTATAAAAAGCGAAAGCAGGGATTCTTTCATAGGCAAGACGAAACATGACGTTTTTCCAGAATAAACTTAACCTAACATCATTCTGAAATGTAAAGATAAAAAAATTCGAGATCAGACAGAATTCCTTTCATATGCGAGCTGAAAGGGAAACTTACGTTTAGTTTGTCCATCTAAGACTTTCTCCCTCAGCTAGCCGCGAGTTTCCCGAGTAATGGTCCAGTCGTGAGTAGTTTTTGATAGGCGAGCTAAAATCTTGAGTCTTTCGTCGATTAAATTAGAGCAGATAAGCTTTTATAAATCTAATCTAAATCTAAATCCAGAAGTCTTCCATATAAAAGACTTCTCTCATCTAATACATATATGATATGAAGGATAAAGTATCACATATTTGAGCTGAAAGAGCGAGTGGTAAGGAGTCTTTCAAAGACGCATGTCGTGAATAATTGTAAATATTATACAGAATTTATTATTCATTTGCGCTAAACTTTTTTCAGAACTCATTCAATTGGGCCAAAAACGAACCATATAATTGCTTCAAAGTTCGATATTAATTTTCATCCGATATCGGGGGGAAGACGGATGAGTAAAGACGGATGATCACACTAATCTATAACAATCTGTCAATTCTGGAGGTCGGTGCAAACAACTCAGTACCGTCGGGCTTCGTTGATTTGTCCAAGAGTCACACCCCATCGTGAGAACACAACATCTACAGATGTGAGTGTCTTGGCATCTGTAGTCGAGGGTGTCTGACATTAACTACATTAACTACACTTCATCAGAAGCTGTCATGACGATTAGGTCTTGGAAAGAACAGAACAGAACGGAGTGCCAACAAACAAGAGAAAGCTGAGTCAATTCAAAGTTAAAGGAGAATGTCTCGAGAATCCATTGACTGAGGTCGGCGAAGCTAGCCCTAATATTAAGGAGATGAACGCTAAATTTGGAAGTGCATATATAAATTAATCTGATTTCATGTATATGATGAACTGAAACCTGTATTTCCGATTGACTCATAACTAAAGTTAAAGGAGAATGTCTCGAGAATCCATTGACTGAGGTCGGCGAAGCTAGCCCTAATATTAAGGAGATGAACGCTAAATCGGAATCCAAAAAGGATAAATGGCCTAAATTTGGAAGTGCATATATAAATTAATCTGATTTCATGTTTCCGATTGACTCATAATTTTGCATAATTTCGCAAATATATTAATTAATTTTACATACGGAAATATAATCATATCCAAAGGCAAAAATTTGCATTCGGGTTTATAGCATGATTTAGGCTATCTGTTTTTTGCTATGTGTTTTCAGATAAATATTAGTATCCCTAGTCCAAAAATTTTAAAATACCTATGCTGTCCAAAAACATTGGCACATCATTTACATTTAGTTTAACGAATGATTTCTGTGCCTTTTTCCAATACTAAATTGTATTTTTTCCAAAATCAAACACTGTGACCTGTATTGGTTTACAACAACAACAAAAAATAAACACAAACAAAAAAATCGTATACAAGCGAAATTGATTTGTCTCTTGGGAGTACTGCCAACTTGTATTGAAGATTTTTTACGACTTCAATGTTTGGCCAGTAACTGTTGTAGATGCCTTCCTCCTAACAACAACACACTCAGGGATAACAGTTAGGCAGCCAGACACTCACCCACAACCCTCAACAAGGTCCGAGACCAAAGGGTATTAGACAATCCCTCACGAATAAAAACAATAAAACAGTAAACGGCCAACAAGCAACATAAACTTCAACACTCTCAGAGAGAAGTGTGCACAAACACACAGGCACTTTTTCCCCCAAAATACAAAGTGGTCAAAGGAGCTGAAATACTTTTACCCGAACAAAACAACCTTAAATACAAACAATCAAAGTAAAGGCAAAAAAATCCCCTGTTGAAATCCAATACAAAATGAAGTGTAAAGTATGGAAAAAAAGAAAAGAAATAAGTGCAAATGTCTTAAATCGGTAAGAGCCGACCATGAATGGTAAATAGACTTAGAAATAAAATTAACTTGAATGGACTAGGCTAACTGGTTTGTGTTAGATAATAAATGACTTCAGGATAATTTGCTCTTTACATTTTCTCTAGAAAGTTATAAACATTATTTGTATTGTATGGACTCAGAATCTGAATCGGATAATTCATTTATAAAATTATATTCTCATCGTAGGATCAGTGATTTGAAATCTGTAAATATTGTTTTATTATTTTAGAATATTCGGACCAGCTATCATCAATGTTTATGGTATTAATGCGGTTGTCGGTGTCTACTTCTCCAATTATTGCAAAAACGGATGGATAAACAAAATAGCCCATAAAATATTAAAAGTGCTGTAGAGCAACAAAACAAAAATATATATAACTTTAAGAATTGGATAAAAAAGGAAAACACATAAACAAACAGACTTTGATTGTCTAATTAGAGATGCAATGCAACAGAAGGAGCAGCCGCCACAACGGGGCAACAACTAAATTTTTAATGTCCTACTTTCACACTTTATTTTATCACCATTGCCTTTTTTCCCATTCGTCGTGGCATTCAGAACTTCCGGTTCCTCTGTAAACTTTGGCTCGTAATTCAATTTTAGTGACACCGACAGCTCTGAATAGCCAATATTTTGTTAACAGACACAACATTTTTTGTTTGTTTTTATTTTTGTCATTTTGTTTTTGCCTTTTCTTTTTCCTTCTTCTATGTTGTTGTTAGTTTTTAACTTTAGTTGTATTTATTTGCAGATTGTTTGGTTCCTGTCCTTGTCCAATTCAGTCCGGCCAACTCAAGTCAGGTAAGTTGCATGAATTTTCAACATAGACACCACCCGCTCACATTTGCGTTTGTGTGAGGAATGTTTGGATTTAGTTTAAGGTAGGGGATAAACAAACGAACAGAAAAAACAACAACAACTAAAGTTCTCTTTAAATGCCTCTACAGAATGGTAACAAAAAACTCCCAATACTCACACAAACTGGACAACAGAACGAACTTCTGTCGTAAATTTACGCAATTAAGGGTAAACAATTGTTTTTAATGGCCGCGGGTATGTTGAAGCATGTCCTGAATTTGTTATAGTTTTTCTTCACAGTTCACTAGGTTCACGTTCGCTAGAAGCCACTCATTGAGTGAATTTCAAACTTAAGTTAGTAGTGGTTTCGGGGTTTTCTTATTTCCTACGAAGTTAGATAAAAAAATCATTTTTTTAAATGCTTAAAAATAGGTGATAAGGAAAAAAATATTCATTGTGAATGAAGAATAGGAGTGGCTTCAATAGGATATAGAAAATAACTGAAGTATGATTGGAATAAGTGTATCTAATTAAGTATATATTAAATATATTTTTAAAATTCTACATTAAAATATACTGAAGGTGGTAGGCTCACGATCATGGTAGTTTCACCGCAAGATATGTTTTTGATATCTCTTGTGTGGACTAAAATTGTTTTCGCTGGTAAAATTGACCTGTAGTCTTCTCTTATTTTGATCGCTTCCTTCAATCTAAGTAGATTATTTCGTGCTTTTTATACCTTCAACCATATGGCTATTGAGGGTATATAATTTGACTCATAGAAATGTTGGTTTTACACTCCATGTTTCTTTGGACCAAATCCGTTTCAGACACTTTGGATTCGATTTACAATTTTTCATACGTGTGTCTGGTGCGCACGATAACTTTTGAAGTGAGTAATCGATTTTAACAATACTTGGGCATTGACATATTAGGTTAGGGAAAAAGAAATCCATTTTACTTTCGGCAGATGGATATGCGGATAGACTTCTCGTAAAGTGTCGATCAAACAATTTCATATTTATGTTCGTTGGAAGGGTGAAATTTCGCATTAAAAAAATATTTTGCTGTTCTTTTGTTTGGTGCATTCAGTTGTGTGTTATAGGGTGTTAAAATGGAAGTGAACAAAGAGATAATTCGGTACATTTTACAGTTTTTCTTTGGCAAAGACTAGAGAGAGGCATTACGAAGTTACCTCGTAAATGACCTAAGTCGGACATTCCGAAGCATGTTAAAAAAAAGTCCTATAGTTCATAACAAAGGTTTTCTTTTTTCCCAACCTAATATTTCTCCCAAACATCGGCCCAATCCTTCTGAATCCTCCCCCATGAAATGGTCAAAATTGTGCAAAAAATTATAATACCATAAGAACGGACTATCCGATTTGAGCCAAACTTTGCACAACCTATTATCTTTACCAAGCCTAAATCAAGTCCGAAGGACCCGTTAGTCCACTCCTTCTGTTACCTCACCCACAAATGGTCAAAAGTTACAATATTTATTAATTCAATATTAGCCGAAATAAATGTCCGATTTGAACCAAACTTTGCATATCCAATTATCTTGACCTAGCCTAAATCAAAACCGAAGGTGGGACCCATTGGTCCACTTCTGGTACCTCAAACGAATGGTCAAACATTTTAATATTTATATATCAATTTATATACCAATTTGAACCAAAATTTGCACATTCTATTTACTTGTCCTAGATTAAGTCCGAAGATGTGAATTATTGGACCACTTCTTCTGGTATCTCCCCAACAAAAGGTCAACAGTTTCAATGGAATATCCAATATGAACTAAATTGTGCACGAAAAATTGGACCCGTAATAAGACTCCTCCTTCTAGTACCTCCCCCACAAATAGTAAATGTTTTGTAAACTTTTAAATTTAATGCGTATTGAATAACCGTCAACAACACTAACTCCGAATATTAAATCCGAATAATAAAACCTGTGAGTAATTCCGAAGACCTCCTCAAACCGCACAGGGTGAGATGAAAACACTGCAACCAAAAAAAAAGTTATTCGTGTAGGGTCTTATTTGAATATTTCGTGTTAGAGGGCGGATGGTATACAAAGTGGATCGGGGATGTCAATAAAAACTATATTTCATGTAGTTAACGCTTAATTTTTTATTCCATAAATCTCATGTTAAAGACTCCCTTCAGCTTGCCTATCAAGACTTCCTGCTTTAATCGTTTATGAAATCCTGACGATGACGAAATACTCTCCCCTAAAAGTCTCCCTTAAGGATATCACTAAGACACCCTCTCTCTAGCCTATTTCTTCAGTTTATCTATAAGGAATTCTGTTTCAGCTTGTAAATTAAATTTTTTCGATTTGACTACGAATGACTGTCTGCATACTCTCGACTGTAAAAGAGTCTCTGCTTCACCGCGACTACGAAAAACTCCTCAATGGCAATATGCTGAAGCATTAAATTTCCTTCTGGCGTTTCCATCTAATGTATATTCTAACTGTAACCTAAAAAAATTTTCCCCCCTTTAATCGTTATTCAATATTTAACTAAGCCATTGTATGTGAACATTATTTAGATAAACTATTATTGAAAATATTTAATTTATAGCTAAATGGAAAACAACGAAATCAATTCCATTCATTCGTAGGTATTATTCAATTTATTAGTTCAATAATTGAAAAATAATTAATTTTGTCATCAATTCATTGTTATTAGATTAGAATATAGTTTTCGAATTAATATAATTTCGTAAAAGGAATTTAATTTTCACTTCAACTACAGATAGATGACAATAGATGTATGCATGTGTTGGCTTATTTATGTATTGTAAAATAAAATTGATTTTGAAGATGCATTTATATACATATACAAGCATTTCACAAATAATTAATTGTATTTATTAATGTAAAGTTGTTTGTTTTAAGCAAAAAAAGTCTTTTGAAATTACCTTGACGTTAGAAATCTTCATCGTTACTGTATGGGCTTCAAAGAAAACCCGGATTTCTTTATTATTTTTACTACGTGCACTTCTGTTCGTCAGCTTTTATTTTAATCAGATGGAAATGCGAAAAAATATTTTCAGATGCTATGGCTTTCATTGCACAATACCCGGTTCGCATTGCAAATGCCAGTTAATTGTTAAAACATAACGCCGAGTCATACATTTCGCTTAATGACCAGAGCAACAACTTTTCACAAGAATCTCTGTTGAAATGTCTTAATTAAAATTTCTTATTGTAGCTGCTGTTGTTGTTGCTGTTGTTGGTGTGCCACTGATGGCTCTTTGAGAAGACTGACGCTTTCACTGTTGCTGGCTTCGTATGGCATTCTTATCATTTGGACCGCTTATTGTGCAAACCTTTGCGTGTTTAAATGGCATATTGCCTTCCTTCTTGAACTTACAACATCAACACACACACACATACTTACACACCCACAATGCTACCCCATGCATATGTACAACGTATCAATTATGGCAAAAAAAAGAACGAAATTAACAACATACCAGGCGGCAACCGCAACATAATGGTGGCATCCAGTAAAAAAAGACACAACATCCACGACGGCAATAACAATTGCAACAGAGGCAACAAACTAATCATAAAAAATGCCACGTAGTGCCACATTATAAGCCAAGGTCGCGCTATAGTGATCTGGCCACAATGGCAAGTTGTGGCAACGAACATTGTCGGTTATTTGGTGTCACTAAAAGCAGACAGCTGTGGCCTTATTTTTATGTGAAGGATACTCTTGTACCCTGTTCGTGATGACGATGATGATGCTTGCGCTGTTGCTGCTGCCGCTGCTACTACAGCCTGCCATTCACTTTATAATAATAATGCCTCTCTTGGTGGCGGACATTTGTGGTGAGAAAGTGTATTTGCCAAATGTATGACTCTTGTTGCTGCCACCAACCACTACTAATACAACTACGGCCGCTACGACTACGGATGGTGTTTACTTTATGTGGCACAGTAATGACAATCATTCAGAGTTGTAAAATAGAGCAATTGATAAAGTTGAATATTTTTTTTGAAGAAACACATTCTAAGAAGAATGTAATAGAAAATTTATATAAAATTTTAGCCAATACAACTGTACTGGTTTTGCAATATTATCGAAAACTTAAAATTACCGCAAATTTAAAATTATCATGCGATAATTTTAAATATACCTCTCTTTTGAAATGAATTTTGATGGGAAAAATGGATTAGAAGACAACATCTCGGAAAATGCTCTTTCGAATTTTTTAATACCCCTTTTGTATATCTTTCTATATTTCCGTAAGTAGCCCACATTCCAAATTTCAGAATTCCAGCTCTTCCCGTTTTTCTAATAGCTCCTAATTCCTAATTTGCTCTTAAAATCCGTTACGAATTTGGGAAAAGTTCCTTTCTTTTTAATGACAAATTTATTCATCTTTTGACCACAGTCCATTTGACTGCATTTCACTTGCAAATTGTGCTCATTTAACATTTAGCCAAAAATATTTATTTTTATGTGGGTGGGTTTTATTTTAATGCAAATTTAATGTTTTTTTTTTCTATGCTGACTTTTTTGTGCTTTTGTTGCATCTCTGTGTCTGTCTACTGGGAGGTGCCAATTTCATTGCATTTATTGTTGGATGTTGAATTTTTATTGAAATGCATTATGGCAACAGACAGACAGAAATACGACCAAAAACATATTCGTTCTGTCATATCGATGATGTATGAGCAGCTGTTGCTTTCCTGTACTCTAATGGGTTCGTTGGTTGGCTGAATTGCTGGCTGGCTGGCTGGCTGACTGCCTGTTTGAGTCGCACTGCAATATCAGAAATTATTATTCAATTTTCTTTGCTTTTTATTCTATGGAAATTCATTGTAATTTTTCCCCTGGTACAATTTATGATGATGCATTCCAATTCACCACACGTTGCATAGTGTTCGTCGGTATATCACAGAAATGCTTGCTACTGCATTGATGTTGGACATTGGCCTATTTGTTTGGCTGTGTGGTGTTAACAACCAAACCCCTTGCATCCACCAACCCAATCATCGACCACGAATGACCTATTTAATAAATCGATATTTCCGAATGACATATTTCGAACATGAAACTGCCATCGTTCTATAACAGTGTCGGTCGGTCGGTCTACGTTGGTTTCTGGTCTATACCATATGAACGATGGTGTTTAATTTAATGCTGAATATCCTTTAAACAATATTTAATTTTTTCTGCTTTTTGCCGTCATCATCAGTTTCATGATGTGGAACATCGTTTACCTTTGTGCTCTTGTTTTACATTTTTTTCTTGCTGTCACCATTTATGACATTATTAAGGCCCTGCAGTTGGTAGTGACACATATTTTTTGCTTGTTTGTCCTTGAAGTTGAGAATGTGTCATCGTCGTCGTCAACATTAGCTAAGTTGAGGGTAGATATTTTTTTGGGTATATTTTTGTGTGTGTAATCATAAAATACATTCTCCCCCAAAAAATGCAGATTTTTACCAGAAAAAGTGTTTTCTCATGCAAGGGTGAATTGGCAACAAAAAATAATTGTTCACTTACCGGCAATTTTAGGTAATTCCAAATAAGAGGTAATTCCAAATATGTAACATTATTTTAAAATCCTCAGATTATGGTTAGCGGAGGTCTATGAAATTATATATATAGAATTTATTGTTCGCTGCATAAAAATTTACCACCTATTGAGAGGTACCAGAAGAGGTTACCTCTACATCCCTTTTCGGATATAAAGTAGGTTTATTATATGTTAACCATTTGTAAGGGAGGTATCAGACGGATTTGATCCAAAGAAACATCTAAAACTGATATTTTGAAGTGACACATTTTTGCCGTAGAAAATTGTATATACCCTCATTAGCCATAAAGCTTAGGGTGCAAAAACATGGTCGATCAAAAGATACGTAATATTAGACCCAATTCAACGCGATGCACAATTCCGTGTACATTTTTCGTGAAAAATTTAATTAGGAACTTATACGTAGTTAAAAAAAAACATACTATACACATAAATAACCCTTTTTTAAACAAATCCCCGCATTTGTTTGAACTTTATGCTAAATTAAATAGCATGAAAAAATATATAAACATTTATAAGTTAAAAAAACAACTCAACTATGAAATGCCAAACTGAAGCTATACCGCCACAGTTTAAAATTTGTTCGGCCAATATTATTCAAATGTTTATTTAAAATTAAAATAATTTTCTTCTCATTAAAAAAATATATATATATATATGGGCAATATTGCCAATTTTTTAATATTCCATTTTCAAAAAATCCGCTTTTTTGTTTTTGTGGCACATCAATGATTTTTGGTATACATATAGAGAAAAATGTTCTGACACCGAAACCGTTCGCGATCAAATTTTTGGTTGATGCGCGCAAAAGTTATCGAGGTTTTAATTTTGGGCATAAGAAAAAAAATCTTAAAATTACGCCGTTTATTATATTGACCAAAAACGTTGATATATATCTTCCTCCATAAAATAAGAATATGAATATATTATAACAATCACAATAAAGTTGCACATATTCGCGAAATATAAGAAAAATAAAAATATATAGCAGATTACATCAATATTTTCATTATGTTAATGACATACACACACCTAAAAATTAATTTAAAAATATCTACATAATGTAAACACCATGATGAATCAAAAGATATCAAAATCACACAAGTCCATGTAGCGGTTTCTAAATCACAGCGACAACAAAACAAGATATTGAGGAAAAATATTTGTTTTTGGTTCGAAAAAAATGTCATCATATTTATTTTTTTAATTGTATACAAGAAATTTCAGAAAAAAATGTTGGGGTTATTCTGCTATTTTACCCGAATTTCGCCGAAAAATTGACATATATAATAATAATCACTTTTTGTGTATAAGTATACGCCTTCCGGATTATATCAAGACCCTTCCGATAAATCTTAGAATTCTATAAATAGGAATAAATCTTAAAAAAAATAATATTATGAAATATACATTTTAAATTGCGTCTAAATCGCGTAATTCTCAAAATCATTTGATGCGCATGCGGTTTCCAGGAAGTACTGAAGTTTATCTTCCAATCCATATATATTTTGCGAAATTTCATTTGACGGCTAAGATGTGCCACACGTTACATTGAAGTACCCAAAAAATCGTAAAACGCGAATAATTTCCGAAAACTCCATATGTCATTAACGCGCATCCGATTTCGGTGTGCACCCTAAAAAATATATCGATCTATACCGATTTCAATGTGGTCCATTAAGAACCATGAATGTGCCAGCTCACACTATTTTTGAGATAAATTGCGTCTAAATCGCGTAATTCTCAAAATCATTTGATGCGCATGCGGTTTCCAGGAAGTACTGAAGTTTATCTTCCAATCCATACATATTTTGCGAAATTTCATTTGACGGCTAAGATGTGCCGCACGTTACATCGAAGTACCCAAAAAATCTTAAAACGCGAATAATTTCCGAAAACACCATATGCCATTAACGCGCATCCGATTTCGGTGTGCACCCTAAAAAAATACATCGATCTATACCATTTCAATGTGGTCCATTAAGAACCATGGATGTGCCAGCAAAATCTATTTTTGAGATAAATTGCGTACATCTCTCTTTCGGCTGAAGTTTTTAAAGTTCTCTTTTCAAGAAAGATCAAAATCCGCATGAGGTCATTTATTGAAGCGGAAATGAAACACAGAAAACGCAAATAAATCCGCGATATTTTCAAAAACATTTTTTGCCAAATTTCGTGTCTTTGGAAGGCCAGTTCCCGCCGTTCTAGTAGATGGATTTTCACGAAGAAGATTTTATATCATCCGAAACGTAAAAAACCTTTATGATCGCGGGTACCCATATCATTCAGTTGACAGATCTAAAAATTTGGCCCGAAAAATAGGTTTTTTAGAAATTTGATCGCACAAAATTCGCTCCTTCGGATGAGTATTACTCTGAAGCTGTGCATACTACATACACAAAATACATATCAAATTACGCAGATTCGCGACTACAATAATCTTATAATCGATTTTTATAACTTCCTGTTTGCGTATTAAAGCTAAAAGTAAAATTAAAAAAACACTCAAAATCGAGCTTCAAAATGTCAGCATCATTTAAAGGTAGATGCAGTGAAAATTTTGAAAAATGATACATAAGGGGCGTAGTCCCCATTTTGTTGGCTTCTAGTTTTATTTTGACACGAAGACCGTGCAATGACTGGCGTAGTCACAAATCGATAGAGAACATAAAAAAACTGGTTCGCCTCAACGTGTTTTTAGACACTTTTTTACATTAAAGTAGACACAGCTTCCACCAAAATAAAGTTTGGAGGTCAATATCATGAACAGTTTGCAACGACAGATCAATTAACCCAAAACTATTCACTTTTGTTCATATACTTAAGTAGTTCCCGAGTTATAAAGGGGTGAACCTCCGCTTCAGCTATGTTAAAAAATTGGCAATATTGCCCATATTTTTTTTTTAATTAATCTTTTATTTTTCATTCCAGGTTGTTGAGAATTTTATATGCTCGATTTATCTGTTCTCTCAGCCATTAAATTCTACAAGGAAGTCGGTTAAATTATTAGGAATTTTTTTATTAAAATTAATATTTTATATATAGTTTTAAAATTATGTATATATTTTTTACAAAAAAAATTGGAATATATAAGAAATTTACTAAAAATATTGTCTGTTTTAGTTACGGATACAAATATGGTATGTGCACATGCCTCTAAGCGTGCTAAATAAGTTATGCGATGACGTCACAATTATTCTTTGGACTGGTTTAGTGCATTTTTGGGTAAAATTTCCTTGAGAAAAATGATTTCTATAAAAATACACTAAGTAAACTTTAAAGAATTGTGATTAAAAATGATGACTGGTCTCATTGCCCTCTTAAGGCCTTAAAAAAAAAATACTCTGTGAAATATAATGGACACTAAAATATAGAGAATGTATATATATTTTATTAGTATTTCTGTATCGTTACGCATTCAAAAGTTATAAAGAATATAAAATACCGATGAGTTTCGGTAAAACTGAGCGCAATAGCAAACACATGTCTTCAGCGCCATCGATTGAAAGAGTTTATCCAAAAATCGAATACAAATACGCTTTGAAAGTTGGGGTCAAAAACTGATGTGTAGGATTTGAATCATGCCCATCAATAGATGGCGCTAACGACGGGTTTATCAAAATTACACAAATCATTTATTTTTACCACAACTTTTTTCGCATTGCAGATTTTAAACATGGCAACTCGGTCAAACAGTCTTGAATATTGTAGGATGTTGAGATGTTCTATACATACCATTTTAATTATATCAGTATTATTACTGGTCTAAAATGCCGATTATTTTCACTAAATTCAACAGCATTGGCAAATTGTTGTCAGCCCCATCTATGGGTAGATAAAAATCGATTATGCAACATTAAATTTAGATTATGACACAATTTTTGTTAAAAAGCGAATATATGTGCAAAAGTAATACGCTTGACAAATTGAATATAAAAAACTGATTTGCATGATTGAGTCATGCCCATCAACAGATGGCGCTGACGACGGGTTTATAAAAATAGCATTCCCCATTTCTTTCTGCTACAACATTTGTCGTTTTGCTGATAATCAAATGAAGGAGGAAAGGTATAATACTTACCGGTGCAATAGAAAATTTCAAAATTGTTATCATCAAAATTAAATATTCATATGAAATTGGAGGTACCGGAAATTGTAGACCAATGGGTCCCATTTTCTAACATAATTTTTTTGTCCCAACTTCTGAACTTTCTCATTTGTACGTAAACACAATATAACCTAGCAATTTACTTCATACAGACATTGTTTGACCTAAAAGTATACTTTAAAATCAGCAGTCATCATGGAAGAAAAATTGCAGTTTTTTTAAAAAATCCATTTTAGTGTGTTTTTTTGTTTTCAGGTAATAGGCGCCCAGCACCGAACAGTAAGTATATTGCGGGACATCATTGAATTCAAATTCAAATAACTCAGCGACCACTTAGCCGATTTTCTAAAGTTTTAATGATATACATAATTAAACTTTTATTATATAAGACAGTGCTTGTATATATATATATATATATATATATTTAAATGTAAACGAAGTGTCTTCAATAAATAAATATTGCATAGCATATTGAAATGGGTCAAGAATGACGTATGTAGTTCTTGATCGGCCATGTATTTATATCCCCAGCCTTGTGTGCCTCTTCTTCTGATAAATCGCGACATGTTTTTACTTGTTTTCATATAATTTCTAGCATCATAGGCTTTAAAGACAGGATCTATATTTTTATTTTACTAGACACTCTCCAAACGATTGATTCCCTTTAAGCCTAGTTTTAATGTAATTATAGTAATTTATGCCAAAAACTATTGTATAACTTACAAAACAATTCAAAATTGCCCTATCCTGGCTATTATTTAAAGACTTTCAAAAAATATATACTATCCCAAAGTACTTAAAATTGCCACACAAAAAGAGAAAAATGAAACTTCTTTAATAGCTCGTTTTTCACATAAATTAGTTTAGAGCCATGGCTATGGTCCCTGTAGTTATTGAATGTTGTCCATAGTCACAAATTTTACTATTAAATGAAACATACAACGCCCACAAAATTTAAGATTACTTGATGGCAAATTGCTCTTGTCCTATATTTTTAGAAATGCCAATGCTTTAAAAAGGACAACGTACACCAACACACTGAAACACGCACACACACACTTGTTCCTGCTTACACAATTTAAGCAAGGTTATATATCTTATTGCTAACAGCAACAACGTCTGCTGCTCTCATATTCCCAGTATATATACATACAGATATAATACCAGCCAACATCATTCTTTAGGTTCTTGTTGAAAATACATAAAGTTCTAGTCCAAAAAATATTAAAGTATGAATGGACAGAATCTGATGTGGCAGCTCATAACGGTGACCATGGTAGACATCCATATTCTTGCCATGTTTTAGTTAATGCTTTCAATTGCTTTGTCAGTTAGTTTTAGGAAATGTGTCTAGTTTAGTAAGCAGCTTTTGCTTCTGTTTTTGTTTTTGGAATTTCTTTTCTAAGTTCCCTGTTGCTCTGCAACTAACACTATGGACAACATGGACACTGTTCCTGTTACACAATGTCGGCCATTGAAGTTTTATGACTCGATATCTTTTCACACAGAACCCAGAAACAATAGTCTTAAATGGAAAAGAGAAATTAAGCAGGTATTAAAGGAATTTAAGGATGCTTCAACAATGTCCTTGTCGTCATTGTCCTTGTAGTCGTCGTCGACGTTGACGCTGTTGACGTCATCATGCATTTAACGATTAAAATTTCAATTTTCTATCGTTTCAATGATATTTGAACTATGTGTGTATTGTTGTATGTGTGTCTGTGTTTCGATGTATTTCTGTGTGTGCATTCTGCTTCGATCCTGCTAAGAGCTCTTTTCAATAATTGTATTTCACTTGTCACAAAAGTATTTGCATAACGTTTTCGAGTGCAAATTGAAAGAATTTATATCCTGAAATAGGACGAAACACAATTAATTGGTAATGAATGTTTGAGACAATGACTGCATTTATCACTTTGTCGTCGTCTTCTTCTTCTGCTTTAAAAGTAATTTCCTCAAGTACAGTTAGTTATGCAACATCCTAATATTATATTCAATGGTATAAGTAAAATATAATGACTCTATACTATTAAAGTGAAACAGATAGAGAGAGTTAGAGGAATACAATGAAGAGATAGGAAATTTATAAAACAAATAATGTTATCCAATTAAACTTCCGTTCAGGCACTTATGATGTTGTTAATTATCCTATTATACAAATATATTTCGAATTTGTTTATATATTGAAATTTGTGTGTATTTTAATTTGTTATATAAATCATTAATAGTATAAACAAATAATTTTATTTGGGAAAATTAAAATTTGAAATTTGTTTCAAAAATTAAAATATAATTTTAAATATTATACCATATATTAGACGTATATTTATTCAGATAAGGAGAACATTAATTGATTTTGAAATAAAATTTCGAAAAAATAAAAATAAAACAGTGAAAAAATGATCGGGCCGAACTTTGGATACCCTCCACCATAGGTATACTGACAGCTACTTGAAATTAAAGTTTCAACCCCAAGTGG
>NW_026874119.1:0-15855 GCF_032173495.1 Musca vetustissima | reverse complement strand
GGGCGCTATATCAAAATCTGAACCGATTTTCACGAAACTTAGCACACATAATTCTAGACCTAATTCAGTAGGTTATATCAAATTTCTTGCAAATCAAAAGATATATAGGGACTTAGGTACACCATTTACATAAAATCGGCCGAAACTATATATGGGAGCTATATCTAAATCTGAACCGATTTTCAGGAAACTTAGCATACATTATTCTAGTCTCAATTCAGTACTTTAAGCCAAATTTCGTGCAAATCAAATAATTTTCAGGGACTTTGGTACACCATTTACCTAAAATCGGCCGAAACTATATATGGGAGCTATATCTAAATCTGAACCGATTTTCAGGAAACTTAGCATACATATTCTAGGACTAATTCAGTAAGCTATACCAAATTTCGTGAAAATCTAAAGATATATAGGGACTTTGGTACACCATTTACCTATATCAAGTCCGAAAGTTCCCACAAACGTTTGTCCGATGGACGCGAAAATTTGGCACAACGAATCAATTTGAGACTTGAATGGCGTTATGTTTTTTATACCCTTCACCACACTGTGGTAAATGGTATTTTGTCTTTGTGCATATTTTTGTAAAAGCAAAAGGAAACGAGATACACATTGTCCCTTTTGAGAATATGCATAGAATCACTTCCTGAGTCGATTTATGCATGTCCGTCCGTCTGTCCGCCTGTCCGTCCGTCCGTCTGCTGATGTTAAATTGTAAACAAAGTACAGGTCGCATTTATGATCTGATTTGGATGAAATTTGGCACAGCTCCCTTATTTGGACCAAGGACGAACCCTATTGAAATTGGGAAAAATCGGTTCAGATTTAGATATAGCTCCCATATATATTTTCGTCCGATTTAAGGTAAATGGTGTACCAAAGTCCCTATATATCTTTCGATTTGCACGAAATTTGGTATAGCTTACTGAATTAGGTCTAGAATATGTATGCTAAGTTTCGTGAAAATCTGTTCAGATTTAGATATAGCTCCCATATATAGTTTCGGCCGATTTTAGGTAAATGGTGCACCAAAGTATAAATATATATAATCACTTTTTAAGTCGCCCGTCTGACTGTCCATGTTAAATTGTAACCAAGTACAGGTCGCATTTATGACCCGAATTGGATGAAATTTGACATAGGTCACTTATTCGGCCCAATGACGAACCCTATTGGAATTGGGAAAAATCGGTCTAGATTTAGACATAGCTCCCATATATATTTTCGTCCGATTTAATGTAAATGCTGCACCAAAGTCCTTTTATATCTTTTGATTTGCACGAAAGTTGGCATAGCGTACTGAATAAAGTCTAGAATGGTGTGTGATTAATTTCGTGAAAATCGGTTCTGATTTAAATATAGCTCCCATATATATTTTAGATGTAGCTTTAATATATATTTTCGTCCGATTTAATGTAAATGGTGTACCAAAGTCTCCATATATATTTCGATTTGCACGACATTTAGCATAGCGTACTGAATCAAGTCTAGAGTGATGTGTGCTAAGTTTGGTGAAAATCAGTTCAGATTTAGATATAGGTCCCTTATATAGTTTCTTCCAATTTTATGTAAATGGTGCACCAAAGTTAAGACGACTGACACAACATTTTGCAAAAAGTGCTCAGATTAGTATAAACTTGCCGTTTGCACAATGTACTGAAGTTACTGAAGCCCAATTTCTGTAAAGTTTCGTGAAAATCGGTTCAGATTTATATATAACTCCCATGTATATATTATTCCAATTTTAAGTTAATGTTGCACCAAAAACATCCTGATTTTAATATAACCTAACATGTGACAAGTTTCCTTGAAATCGGTTCAGATTTGCAGATAGCTCCCTTATATATGTCCGTCCAATTTTAAGTAAATGGTTCACCAAACTCCTCATGTGTGTCAGATTGACATGAAATTTTGCATAACGTACAATATTGATCATAGAATGACGTAACTGCGTTCTGGTAAAATGCAGACTATCCAAATGCAGGCTCCAAAATGCCGATTGATATTAGCTTTAAATCAATATCTGTCCAAATGAAAAGTTGTTTATACGCTGCAATATGAAATGTGTATGGATTGTTTTAAGTAGGGTCACTTTTACATAAAGATCTCATATTTTAGTTCATCCAATTTCATGTTGATTGTCCTTAAAAAATGCGATGTCTGTTAGGATGCATCTCTTGAATATACCCAAAGTGGTGAAATGTATCATAAAGTCGGCATCGTAAGACTTTACTGCTTTCCTTACTGGTTTTTTATCTCAATTTTATGTAATTTAATACTTGGAACGTTTTGGTAATTTGGGATGAAAATCTCCGTAGTAAAAATTATCAATATTGCCCTACTTTTTAGGATAGTCCCCATATAACGCATCCGTTCGATATTTCGGAGAAAGTGGTCAACTAAGGCAACAAAATTGAATAGAATTTATTTTTTTATATTCACATTGAGTGCAACAGCTCCCTACTAAAAATGGTCAATATTGGCCCCCATACAATGGGGGGCTTAGGCTGATTTTCCAATTTAATCAACTGCTATTTGTTATTTTGAGTTGTTAATGAGTAGAACATCTTTCTACTAATAATTATCAATATTAGTTCCCCTTTTGGGGTAGCCCCCATATGACCCTGCGCTTCATATTCAGCGTTTTGAAGTTATTCAACAAAATTGGTTATAATTTGAGATTGGAAATGAGTTTTATATTTTCAACTGACTCGCGCCTTACACGGAAATGAGGAACTTCTACAGCTTCTCAATTAGAGTGTGAATGAGATGTTGATCCATTGTTAATACACGATTATGTCTCTGAATTTCCTTTATTTATTACCAAATCCATATCCATAATTGAAAAATATTTTTTTAATAATAATCCCCGCCTTTTTTCAGATAATGTTCTGAACATTTATGAATGTCTTAAATGAAAAGACTTATTAAGAACTTTGGCGGAAGTGCTACTACCCATCCGCCCTCCTTCTAGTTGTGTATTTCCTTCACATATCAAGCATGTGTGAAATATGATCCATATCCGAGTACAATTATTTAGCCGATGGCACATGCGATAAGAAGGATATAGTGTAACAGATAGTGTGAAAGATGATAATTAAGATGAACTGATAGAGTTCGAATAATTCACACGAAAATGACTGACTGTTTCATTCAGTCAGTCTTTCCGGGACTTCTTATTCACCATAATTGCTCACATCTGTTAAGGAACGATGGTCGATGGTTTCCTAAAGGCTAACAATGCCACGAACGCATTCGAATATGAGTGTTGTATATATTTCAAAGGATATTCTGTATCATCTTTTCATGTCATTTCATTCAATATTGGCTGGCTGGTTGGTTGGTCGTTTGGTTGAACAACATCGGCAGCCATCGCTTAAGGAATAAGTTTATTTTCATGTTCGTTCACAGAATGTTAAGTAGCCATAATAGACGGAAGTGTTTTGCTACTTCAATGCTGCCAGGTTTTTACTGTGGCACTCACTTAGCATCATTGGTTTTGTGTGCGTATTTGGTATTGGTTCCACCTTCAGAAATTGCCACTGGCATTTGGGAATACAACCTCTAAACCTCTTTTTGCTTATTGAGAGAAATAATCAAATGGAAACATAACACTTCAAGTCACCTCCATTGTGTGTCTGTCAATCCTCCATGCCGCTTCTTCGTTCGTCTTCATGCTTTGGAAAATACAGTTGTTGCCATTTTCATATCAGTTTTCATTGGCTTCCTGGAATTGTTCATTGTCCCAGGTTTTTGCATGCATATGGAATATCAAACAGTGTCGGGGTTTTGTAGAGAAGCATTTTTTCACATCACAACAAGAGTACGCATCATATATTTCATATTCTGAGTCTAAACGATGCTTACAAAAAATATGAAATTTTTAGAGCGTAATCTGATACTAGTGGAGAAGCCTTAACTAAAGACAATTACGAAAATATGTTCAGAAATGTAAAAAAGAATTTGATACCTTAGAAATTAAATACAGATGGTGGAAATAGTTCTTTTCATGAATAGAACATTTAAAAAATATTTTCAAAAGAGCTATTACAACCAGAATGAGTCCTACAAAAGGCACAAACGTGTTTTTACAATGAATTTATTTCCTGGATTTTAAGAGTAATGAAAATGTAATTATAATATAATTTTTTTCAAGGATTGTCGGAAAAATATGTATGGATTAAAAAAAAATTCAAAGATTATGAGGTGTATTTTTCAATGAATATTTACACAAAAATATTCAGAGACAGAGGATTTTAAATCAATACTTTTCCGAGGATTATACCAAATATCAGCCTGGATTTTCAAATAAATATTTTTTCAAGGATACTACAGGGAACTTTCCAATAAATACTTATTTGAGGATTATCAAAACCATAAGCTTGTTCCTTTTTGTTGAATATTTTTACCAGCCATAATCGGCGATTCATAATAAATATTTTCCAAGTATAAGAGACACAAGCGTGCATTTTTTATTAATATTTATTTAAGGGGACCCCCCATTCTCGGGGTCAAATTTTTTTTGATTTAATTCGAATCTACACTAATTCAAGAACTCTTGAAGATATATCCGATTTATTGTGTCAGCATCAAGTGACGGCTAAAGGGTTTCTCAAACTTTAAACGCGTTTTTATACCCTTCACCACACTGTGGTACAGGGTATTATGTCTTTGTGCATATGTTTGTAGCAGGCAAAAGGAAACGAGATAGACACATGGTTCCTTTTGAGAATATGCATAGAATCACATTCTGAGTCGATTTATGCATGTCCGTCCGTCTATCCGTCTGTAGATGTTAAATTGTGAACAAAGTACAGGTCGCATTTATGATCCGATTTGGATGAAATTTGGCACAATTCACTTATTCGGCCCAAGGACGAACCCTATTGAAATTGGGAAAAATCGGTTCAGATTTAGATATAGCTCCCATATATATTTTCGTCCGATATAGGCACCAAAGTACCTATACATTTTTCGATTTGCACGAAATTTGGCATAGCGTACTGAATTAGGTCCAAAATGATATGTGCAAAGTTTCGTGAAAATCGGTTCAGATTTAGATATAGCTCCCATATATATATTCGTCCGATTTAAGGTAAATGTGGCAACAAAGTACCTATATATATTTCGATTTGCAAGAAATTTGGCATAGCGTACTAAATTAGGTCCAGAATGATGTGTGCTAAATTTCGTGAAAATCGGTTCAGATTTAGATATAGCTCCCATATATATATTCGTCCGATTTAAGGTAAACGGGGCACCAAAGTACATATATAAATTTCGATTTACACGAAATTTGGCATAGCGTACTGAAATAAGTCTAGAACGATGTGTGTTAAATTTCGTGAAAATCGGTTCAGATTTAGATATAGCTCCCATATATATTTTCGTCCGATATAGGCACCAAAGTACCTATATATTTTTCGATTTGCACGAAATTTGGCATAGCGTACTGAATTAGGTCCAAAATGATGTGTGCAAAGTTTCGTGAAAATCGGTTCAGATCTAAACATAGCTCCCATATATATTTTCGTCCGATTTAAGGTAAATGTGGCACCAAAGTACCTATATATATTTCTATTTGCAAAAAATTTGGCATAGCGTACTGAATTAGGTCCAGAATGATGTGTGCTAAGTTTCGTGAAAATTGGTTCATATTTAGATATAGCTCCCATATATATTTTCGTCCGATTTTAGGTAAATAGTGCACCAAAGTTCCTATATATCCTTCGATTTGCACGAAATTTGGATTTATATGTAAATGAGGAACTCAAAATGTGGCCGAAGATGTGACAAGTTTCGATGAAATCGGGTTAGTTTTCGATATTTTGATTTAAATTTATGACATGACATGTTTAATTTCATGTTACTGGTCCGTCAAAAATGCGACGTCTGTTAGGATCCCATCTGTTGAATATACCCAAGTGGTGAAGGGTATAATATAGTCGGCCCCGTCCTACTTTACTACTTTCCTTACTGGTTTAACATGTTTAATCCAATATATGTAGAATGAAATGTTTTATTTTATTAAGTCTAGAACGATGTGTGTTAAATTTCGTGAAAATCGGTTCAGATTTAGATATAGCTCCCATATATATTATCGCCAGATTTTTTGTAAATGGTGCACCAAAGACCCTATATACCCTTCTATTTGCACGAAATTTGGATTTATATGTAAATGAGGAACTCAAAATGTGGCCGAAGATGTGACAAGTTTCGATGAAATCGGGTTAGTTTTCGATATTTTGATTTAAATTTATGACATGACATGTTTAATTTCATGTTACTGGTCCGTCAAAAATGCGACGTCTGTTAGGATCCCATCTGTTGAATATACCCAAGTGGTGAAGGGTATAATATAGTCGGCCCCGTCCTACTTTACTACTTTCCTTACTGGTTTAACATGTTTAATCCAATATATGTAGAATGAAATGTTTTATTTTAACCAAATTTTGTACCACCTTATATATTTACCAAGCCTATATCAAGTCCAAAGATGGGACCCATTGGTTTACTACTTTTGGTAACTCCCCACAAATCGTCAAAATGTGCAATATTTATAAATCCAATATTAGGCGAACGGACTATCCGATTTGTAGCAAACATTGGACAACATTTTATTTTTACCAAACCCAGACCAAAATTCTAGCCTCCAAAGGAATTCAGATAGATAGCCAAAATTTTGCATAGAGTTGTCTTTTATTTGCAGGTTGGTCAAGTTCGAAGTGCGGCTATATCGGTTCACGTTTAGGGATAGCCCCATAAAAGTATACCTTCAATTTTCGATATTCTTGAGCGCGATTTTCAACTGAATTCGCTGTAATTTGGTACACTGGGTTCTTATTGTGCATCAAATTTCCTCACTAAAAATTATAAATATAGGTCCACTTTTTCTGGAAGCTTTGTGCAGCCCCAAATATTGGTCCTAGATCCACCTTTAAGTATACCGATCGACTTATCTCGACTAGCTGAATCGATCTAGACATGTGTGTCCGTACGTCTGTCCATTATAATTTGTAAACGCGATACAGGTCACAATTATGGACCAATGTTCACGAGATTTTGCATGTAGCATGGGTTCTGGCCCTATTGTTTTTGATAAATATTCAGTTAATATTTGGGGGATGTAATGGACCAAATACTTAATTTTTGTCGGTCTTTGTTGTCGCTCCAGCGGCAGCATGGAGAAGGGTATCGGGCCAAAGTATAAGCATGTATGTTTTAATAAAGATCGGTCAATATTTAGCAGCTTAAATAATCCCTGACTTTTCTGTAAAAAATAACAAAATTTGTATTCTATGGAATATATATTTACTCCTGAAGGACATAGACCCGAAAAGTTGACAGTATATCCAAGAGGAGTGGCATATGTACCCGAAAGTGGGTGTTACACGTAAATATTTAGAGGTGCTTACATGTTCAGATATTATTCAGTAACCCATTACCTCACTGGAGGGTGGAAATACAGCGCTGATCGCTTTGAAATGTTCTGTGAGGTTCCAGGTTTGGTCAAGGTATAGGCATTGCCCTTGACCAAACATCTTCGATGATGATCAGATAAACATTTTGGGATGCAGTGGACCGAAAACTTAATTTGATTTTGCTTTTTTTTGAGTCGATCTATAGGCCACAATTATAAGCCGGAAATCACAACATAACCCACGGTGAAGGGAATCTGGACAAGTAATTAGAAGAACTGTACTGAATATTAGTAATATTCGCAAAATATGTAAGTGTAAGGAGTAGGTGCTGTTGATCTCTAATTGGGCAAGAGGTTGCAACTATCACGAAATATTGTCTAGGCTCGGAATAAAAATCCGCAGAAAGTTCGAGTTCCGTGGTAGTTGTGTAGGGTATCGACCTCCCGACTACACTGCTCCTCTCACTGGGTTTATATTAAAATCTGATTTGTTTTCCGTGTGTTAGGGTTGTCCCCATATAAGCATATTCTATCATAGTATGGGAGATATTCGTTACTCGAAATTGTTAGGTTTTACCCTGCAAAGTTTGGATTTCTAAGACGATTTAGCCATCTGTTGTAATCATTCCATCTTCTATGGATATCGTGATAAAAAATCGAACCTGACGATGATGAAATATATTGGTCAGCGTTTATGCATCTCCCACTTATAATGAGACCTCCTGGAGGAAAGTATTGATATACAAAACTAAAATATTGGGTTCGAAATTGAGCTATATCGGTCATTAATTAGGCATAGCCCCTCGTATAATGATAATCCCCCAAATATTCACTAATTCTTAGCTAAGTAATCAATACTGGTCCCCCTTTAGGCATAGCCTCATATAACTTTGCACTCTAAATTCCAGTAGTTTGAGGATTTTATACAAATGTCCCCATTTTTTTATCTACAGTACCTTTCAGTATACCTATGGTGGAGGGTATCCAAAGTTCGGCCCTTTTGTTACTTGTTCAATCTGTATTTATTATTTCATCGAATGACAATAGACGCTTTAAATATTTATGTTAAATAATGTCTATGCACTTCATTTATTTAATATATCTAAATATTAAACATAATTACATTAAGGGCTCTTGGAAAATAAGTAAAAGCCAATTACTATTCATAACCACATTAGTTTGTTTTTTGTTCCATCAAGTACTTAGCATTGTTCGTTTAAACGTTTAAACCGCACGAGTAATTAGAGTATAATTGAACTCATTAACGTGGCTATTTAATAGCCAAAACCGAAATGAGGCCATGCCGCACTGGTGTGCTTTGTTCCACCGATAACTATGTTACATAGTTATACCCTTCACCACACTGTGGTACAGGGTATTATGTCTTTGTGCATATGTTTGTAACAGGCAAAAATAATCGAGATAGACCCATGGTTCCTTTTAAGAATATGCATAGAATCACTTTCTGAGTCGATTTATGCATGTCCGTCTGTCCGTCCCTGTATTTTTGTTAACAAAGTACAGGTCGCATTTATGATCCGATTTGGATGAAATTTGGCACAGGTCACTTAATTATCCCAAGGACGAACCCTATTGAAATTGGAGAAAATCGGTCCACGTTTAGGTATAGCTCCCATATAAAGGTACCCCCAAATGTTCGGTATTTTGAGGTTCTTGAGCGCGTTTTTTAACTGAATTCGCTGAAATTTGGTACTTTGAGTTCATATTGGGTAGCAAATCTCCCTACCAAAAATTATAAATAAAGGTTCATTTTTTCGGATAGCCCCCTTATTAGGTACTTCTTATTAGGTACGAAATTACACCACTAAAAATTATAAATATAGGTCCAGTTTTTCTGGTAGTCCCCATATAACGGTACCCCCAAATTTTTGGTATTTTGGGGGTTCTGATCGTATTTTTCGATTATTCTCTCCACTATAAATTATAAATATAGCTCAATTTTTTCGGGTAACCCCCATATAAGGGTACCCCCCAATTTTCGGTATTTTGGGGTTCTTGAACCAAATTCTTTTTAGACCCTTCACCACACTGCGGTACAGGGTATTAGAGTTCCGTGGTAGTTGTGTAGGATATCGAATGTTCGGCCCGTCCGACTATAGGGGAGACTGGGGCACCTTCGGCACTTTTTTTTTAGAGCTCTATATCTCAGTACATATTCAACATATATAACAACTATATGGCTGATTATTGTCCCCTGCCACTTAATTATGAAAAATAGTACCAAAAAGATATATAAAAATAGTATTAGTTAAAAAATTTTACAGTTTTTTAAAAAAAGTCGAATTCGCCGAATGTGCCCCAACCCGGGGTAGCTTCGGCATTTGATGGGGCACATTCGGCACCATAGTCATAGCCGGGTAATTGTCATCGCTATCAGTTTGGTTGAAATTCTGATTATCTAAAGGCTCTATTTGGTTTTAATACGCCACACAATGTTTGAATTATAGGGCTTTATTTTCTAGCGGCGGACGTTTACATCTCAAGGTCGCACACACCATCAGAAATAGGGGTTTTCTATCGCATTTTCGTCAATATAAGCACGTTTGATCTTTTATATGCAATTTCGAGCCATATTAAAGGATTAGTTTTAAAGACAAACTCAAAAACATTTTAAGGAAATAATATTGCACAACCTGTATATGGCCGAATGTGCCCCAATTTAAAATGCCGAATGTGCCCCGAATGTACTTTTTATAGTTTTTTAATTTTTTTCGATCAGTTTTGTAAAAATATTATATTTTTAAATATTTCTATAATAATACACATCGTAGTTAACCACTTTTTAATAATATTGTCTTAAAAATTTAAAAAGTTTTATACACGAAATACTTACGAAATGGAATTGAAATATTACAGAAACATCTATAAAAATACAAAAACCTATGTATCTAAATAAGCTTATTAGCTAGAAATTTCAAACTTTGTGTAAGTTATTTATTTCGATATTCGATACCTATGTATCGAAACTAGTGATGTACGGTGAGAGCTTCATATCGAAAACGCGATTGCCGAAGGTGCCCCGATGCCGAAGGTGCCCCAGTCTCCCCTACTGCTCCGCTCACTGGTTTTATATTAAAATCTGATTTGTTTTCCGTGTGTTAGGGTTGTCCCCATATAAGCGTATTCTACCATAGTATGGGAAATATTCGTTACTCGAAATTGTCAGGTTTTTCCCTACAAAGTTTGGAATTCTAAGACGATTTAGCCATCTGTTGTAATCATTCCGTCTTCTAAGGATATCGTGATAAAAAAATCGAACCTGACGATGTCTTTGTGCATATGTTTTTAACAGGCAAAAGGAATCGAGATAGACCCATGGTTCCTTTTGAGAATATACATAGAATCAATTTCTGAGTCGATTTATGCATGTCCGCCCGTCCATCCGTCTGTAGATGTTAAATTGTAAACAAAGTACAGGTCGCAGTTATGATCCGATTTGGATGAAATTTGGCATAGATCACTTATTTGGCCCAAGGTCGAACCCTATTGAAATTGGGAAAAATCGGTTCAGATTTAGATATAGCTCCCATATATATTTTCGTCCAATTTAATGTATATATATATATATCTCTTTCGATTAGCACGAAATTTGGCACAGCGTAATGAATGAGGTCTAGAATGATGTATATTAAGTTTCCTGAAAATCGGTTCAGATTTAGATATATCTCCCATATATATTTTCGTCCTATTAAATGTAACAGCGTGAAAATCGGTTCAGATTTAGATATAGCTTCTATATCTGACCAAATGAAAAATGGATCCAATTTCATTTTACTGGTCCTTTAAAAAATGCGACGTCTTTTAGGATTCATCTGTTGAAAATACCCAAAGTGGTGAAGGGTATCATATAGTCGGCCCCGTCCGACTTTATTACTTTCCTTACTGGTTTTAAATTCATTTTGTGTTATTATCGCAGACAACATAGTTTTTATTTCCCATCAAAATATATTTTAGGGAATTGCAATAAAAATAGATTTGAAAGTTGCCACCACAGTAGACGGTTATAAAACTGAAATTTATAAAATGCATTTGCTAAATTTGTGTGTGTGTGTGTGTGTTGGGGCAATTTGAATGTGTGTCAGTATATATTAACAGTCATTTTATTAGACCAATGGTTATTTACGCTTGATGGATTTATTTTATTTGCGGTATGTTGAAATGAATCAATTTTAATTTTCCAGTCCGGCTGGCGAAGGTAGACAGGCTGACGGTAGTTAAATAGATTATTTGCGGTCTACTTCTAGAAAAATAGCAAAAAGAAAGTTACAAGGTATCTTTGTATGTCATGTTTATCTTGATTTTACCATTAAAAACGAATCATTGTGAAAACACAAGTAACCTCAATACAATCTCGAATATCATGCCAATTAAGTAAGTTATCCGTATTTCCTTTTCCGTCGTATTATTACTATTGAGTTGTTGAATTATTATCTAACAAAAAATATCATTCAGATATTCTCTACCGCATCATCATGAACATATCCCATTCTTCCAACTTCATTTTTTACCATTCATTCTTCCACAACCACTTAACTGAAAGAATTCTATTTTTGATGTCTATCTCAAAATAGTAGCTAGTAACAACGACGCCAACAAAGAAGATATCGAAAACAAAAAACAACAATGTCATCGTTAACATTCCATTGTGTTGAAATTTTCTAGCTTAACAGGATTAAGTAGAGGCTTATTAACCAGAGGATTTGATAACGATGACAATGAAGGAAGATATAGAAAGAAATTTTAACCATTCGACTGAATCGACCGACTACAATAGGAAAAATGGCATAGCTAATTATGTAGTCCAAAAAATATTTTTTTCTTTTTTGGCTTAGTCACTATCGTTGGCCGAATATCGGCATTAATTATTATAAATAGTTTACGTATTAACACATGTGTGTGTGTGTGTTGGGCCTTACGTGACTAATATCTGTTCAATAGAATGTGTGGACAGGAAGGAAGGACTTAGTTTTAGAGAAAAGTGTGTGAACACTTTTGTCCTTGTCCATGAAGGTCAATTGCTATAAGTTGACGTCAAGACTTTTTATTTAATATTTTTTTAATTAATTTAATATTCCGCATATATAAACTAATTTTTATTTTATTTTCTTTACAGGTAAGTTCGGTTTCTAGTAGTTGAGGTAAGAGTACATAACACCATGTTTATTTAAAAAAATTCAAGGGTCACCGACAGGCGTGGATTTTTTAAAAAATGTTCTTCAAGGATCACTTTCTGAGTCGATTTGTGCATGTCCGTAGATGTTAAATTGTAAACAAAGTACAGGTCGCATTTTTGATTCGAATGGGATGAAATTTGGCACAACTCATTTATGAACTTTGGATGAACCCTATTGAGATTGGGAAAAATCGGTTAAGATTTAGATATAGCTTCCAAATATATTTTCGTCCGATATTAGGTAAATAGTGCACCAAAGTCCCTTTTATATCCTTCGATTTGTACGAAATTTGGCACAGCGTACTGAATTAAGTCTAGAAAGATTTGTGTTAAACTTCGTGAAAATTGGTTCAAATTTAGATATAGCTCCCATATATTTTTTCATACGATTTAAGGTAATGGTGCACCAAAGTTGCATATAACTTTCGATTTGCTCGAAATTTGGCATAGCGTAATGAATTATGTCTAGAATGATGTGTGTTAAGTTTCCTGAAAATCGGTTCAGATTTAAATATAGCTCCCATATATTTTTTCATACGATTTAAGGTAAATAGTGCCCCAAAGTCCCTTTTATATCCTTCCATTTGTACGAAATTTGGAACAGCGTACTGAATTAAGTCGGGAAAGATGTGTGCGAAATTTCGTGAAAACCGGTTCAGATATAAATATAGCTCCCATATATAGTTTAGTCCGATTTTATATAAATGGTCCCTTTTATATCTTACGATTTGTACGAATTTTTGCATAGTGTACTGAATTGAGCCTAGAATGGCGTTTGACAAGTTTGGAGAAAATCGGGTCAGATTTAGATGTAGCTCCCATATATATTTTCGTCCGATTTAAGGTAAGTTAGGCTCCAAAGTCCCTATATGTTTATCGATTTGCACGAAATTTGGCATAGCGTTCTGATTTATATATAGAATGATGTGTGTTAAGTTTCGTACAAATCTGTTCAGAATTAGATATAGGCCCCATATATATATTTTCGCCCGATTTAAAGTAAATTGTGTACCAAAGTACATATACATCTTTCGTTTTTGGCATACCGTCTAGAATGATGTGTGTTAGGTTTCATGAAAATCGTTTCAGATTTAGATATAGCTCCCATATATATTTTCGCCCGATTTAAGGTAAATGGGGCAACAAAGTCCCCATATATCTTTCGATTTGCATAGTGTACTGAATTAAGTCCAAAATGATTTGTGCTAAGTTTCGTGAAAATCGATCAGATTTAGATATAGCTCCCGTATATATTTTTGTCCGATTTTATGAAAATACTGCACCAAAGTCCCTATATATCATTCGATTTGTTGGTGCACCAAATTCATAATTTTTGTCCGATTAACACGAAATTTTGCACAACGTATCAAATTGAGACTTGAATGACGTTATTAGGTTTTGTTGCGGCGTTTTCCATAAATTGGTCCCATGGTACGCAGACGACTCTAAATTTGCTTCAATGAAATTCAATTTATCATAGGTTGTAAAAAGACATCAGTATGTTTCTTCGAGGGAACATTGAAATGCAGTTGTAAGAATAAATATGTACAATATACCCAAAGTGGTGAAGGGTATCATGTAGTCGGCCCTGTCCGACTTTACTGCCTTCCTTACTGGTTTAAACATATTTTTTCAAGGGCCACCAACTGGCGTGGATTTTTTAAAAATATTTTTTCAAGGGTCACCAACAGGTGTGGATTACAAAAAAAAATTCATGGGTCACCAACGGGAGTGGATTTTTTTAAACATTTTTTCAAGAATCACCAACAGCGGATTTTTAAAATGTTTTTGAATATTTTTTAAGGGTCACAAACTGGGGATGTTTTTTTAAAATGTTTTTTCAAATATTTTTAATTGTCACAAACAGGGCATATTTTTTTAATATTTTTTCAAGTTGATGACAAGCGTATATTTTATATATATTTTTATATTTTTTCAAAGGTCGCCAAAATGCGTGGATTTTTTTAAAAATATTTTTTCAGACGCTTATTTGGAAGTGTTGCAAACGGAATGACAATTTTTTTTATACACTGTCACTTACGGTGGAGCTTATAAAAATATGTTCTTCAAAAAATTGCATCCCTAAAGTTTTTAATATATTTTCAAAATCATTCGTTAATCAAATCCAATTTGGAATTTGATTTTCAAATAGCTTCCCCACATCTCCTCTAATTAATTCGAAGCAGTTCTCCCATAAATCAACACCTCCGTCGATACGAATCAATATACATAATGGAATATTCCTGCACGTAGCAGGTGAACAATAGTTATTTGCTTTAAAATAAAACCCCAACAAAATGGCCAAACATACACACGCCGTTCAGAAGTTTTACAACAGTTGAAAATAACAATTGAGAAAGTCCGTAGTTGTAATACCTAATAAAATCAGGCATCTTCCTGTAATAGAATTCTTTTCTCATTTACAGATTCGAAATTCTATTTTGCCATAAATCATTTTACGTGTAAAATATTTACAAAACATTTTCCATAAACATTTCAATTTCTCTCATTGCTGGGCAATTCAATTCAATCCAATTTTTCTAACAGAAAACTCCGCCCAAGCACTTACAGCTGCGAAAGTAAAAGCATTCCATTTGCGCTACACAAAAACAATAAAGCCAATGGCCTATATAAAATATTCACATGCATGCATGTGTGTGAGTGTGTGTTTATGTTTACCACTATTTCACCTTTATGACTTTCTAAATACCACACAATCGGAAATAGGAAAAATCTATATATTTCCTCCTACACTCCCAGCCGACAGAAGTTATTTTGTAATTTGTTTTAAGTACCCGGCTCCCTATAAAAACAATCGGACAGTTGTTGTTGGTGTTGTAGAAAAAACATAACTTTTCTTTGTTTGGCATTTGTTTAACACCTACCCAGACGTTTATGTTTCCGATTGATTACATTTTTCCAGCTGTGGCTGTTAACTTTTGTTTCGTTTCCATTTTTCTCTGTCTCTCACCTCAGTCCTGACCATTCCGTCGACCGACTGACCGGTGTAAGATTAATGGTTTGACATTATTGGTAATTTGTTTGAAAATGTCAAGGAATTATGGACACAACACCTACACTCATACTCACGCACACACGCAGTCACAATCTATACAAATATTGATGCTGTAAAACAAACAGCATGTAACCTTAGATGTGTGTGTGAGTGCGTTTGGCCTGATTTATTGATGACGCCCCATTGTTCTTCGATTGCAAAACTGTCCCAGAAAGGTGAATTGTG